>NC_063064.1:2732841-3032841 GCF_018812025.1 Megalobrama amblycephala
TGTCATAGTAAAAATGGTTGTAGAAAAAACACCACAGACAAATTTCAGGCAGACTGTCAAGTGACGAGGTGGCCGAGTGGTTAAGGCGATGGACTGCTAATCCATTGTGCTCTGCACGCGTGGGTTCGAATCCCATCCTCGTCGTTTGGTGGCTTTAGTGCTCCAGAGAGAGCGCAGTGCGTCTGGCAAAGCTGCCAACTTTAACGTCATCATATTAAAAATAGCTGCAGAAAAACACCGCAGCCCAGCTTTGAGCTGGCAGTTGATCGAGAGACGAGGTGGCCGAGTGGTTAAGGCGATGGACTGCTAATCCATTGTGCTCTGCACGCGTGGGTTCGAATCCCATCCTTGTCGTTCGATGGCTTTAGTTTTTTGGAGAGCCCAGTGCACCTGGCATAGCTGCTCAAAAGGGTAAGACGATGGACTGCTAATCCATTGTGCTCTGCACGCGTGGGTTCGAATCCCATTCTCGTCGTTTGATGGCTTTAGTGTTTCGGAGAGCCTAGTGCACCTTGGACAGCCGCTCGAAGGACCTTGCTGCCAACTTTAAGCTTGTCATAGTAAAAATAGTTGTAGAAAAAACACCACAGACAAATTTCAGGCAGACTGTCAAGTGACGAGGTGGCAGAGTGGTTAAGGCGATGGACTGCTAATCCATTGTGCTCTGCACGCGTGGGTTCCAATCCCATCCTCGTCGTTTGGTGGCTTTAGTGCTCGAGAGAGCGCAGTGCGTCTGGCAAAGCTGCTCAAAGTGTCTTGCTGCCAACTTTAACGTCATCATATTAAAAATAGCTGCAAAAAAACACCGCAGCCCAGCTTTGAGCTGGCAGTTGATCGAGAGACGAGGTGGCCGAGTGGTTAAGGCGATGGACTGCTAATCCATTGTGCTCTGCATGTGTGGGTTCGAATCCCATCCTCATCGTTTGATGGCTTTAGTGTTTTGGAGAGCCCAGTGCACCTGGCATAGCCGCTCGAAGGACCTTGCTGCCAACTTTAACGTCGTCATACGCTAGTTGCAGAAAAATACCACAGCCAAATTTCAGTCAGACTGTCAAGTGACGAGGTGGCCGTGTGGTTAAGGTGATGGACTGCTAACCCATTGTGCTCTGCATGCGTGTGTTCGAATCCCATCCTCGTTGTTTGATGGCTTTAGTGTTTTGGAGAGCCCAGTGCACCTGGCATAGCTGCTCAAAAGGGTAAGGCGATGGACTGCTAATCCATTTTGCTCTGCATGCCTGGGTTCGAATCCCAACCTCGTCGCTTGAGGTCTTTAGCCTCCAGGAGAGCCTAGTGAACAGGTCGACTGCAGCGATGCTGCTCGCATCTATCCAACTGTTTACAACTAGTAGTGAGCGATTTCGAAAGACTGTTTCGTGAAATATTGAAACCTTTACAATCTTTTGTTTTGATTAAGTCGTTCGGAGCGTGCATCAAACTGCCAAAGTCACGTGATTTCAGTAAAAGAGTCTTTGTTACGACATAACTGTTTCAAAATGTTTCGAAATTTTAATGGCTTTTATTGGCCTGTTTAGCTGAGCCATCCATGGAATAAACAAAACAAGACCTGAAAATTGATAAAAGAACACATATTACACAGACACCTGAAATGTAATAATATTAGATTATAAGTTAATTGCATTTGATAGATTTTACTTTCAATAAAACATTTGCAATGTCTTTGTAAAAGGTTTTTTATGCATGTTTGGCCTGAGTTTTTGTTGCATTTACACTGCTCTGACCAGCAGGTGTCACCAGCGTGTGGCGTTTCAAACGCTTGGAAACAGTGAATCATTTTGCAAAGCAATTTGTTCAATTGATCCGAAACTTTGAAAAGCTTAATTTCTCCAATCACTGTTTACCACACGTCATGGGGCTCTTTGACTGAATCACATTTTAATAATAGCTGCAGAAAAGCTGTGTTCATATCTGAAAACATTGTTGAGATCAAGATCAATACAACATGCAAGCTGGTGCATATGACCATTAAAAAAGACACTCCAAGTGCGCTCTGAGGGAGACATTCACCAGACGTGAGCTTTTGCCACCTTAGCAAAAACAACACGTTAAAGGTGCTAAAGAGTATGTTTTGTTAGACATTAGTATAACAAAAATATTTTTATATTTTTATATTACAATATTACTTGAAACTGTCTTTACTAACTGATAAAACACTATTTATTAGGTGCACTGAAAGGAATAATATTAATATACATCATCTGTGCACGAGGTATGGCCTTAAAAACATCAGCCAATCGTTTACGCGATCATTGCGTAAACGATTGGCCCTCTGGCTTGTCAATCACTGCCGTGACATTCCTTGTGAGAGACATGCGTGGATTGGCCCTCTGGCTTGTCAATCACTGCCATGACGTTCCTTGTGAGAGACGAGCGCGGCATTTTGGCACGGATGGATGAATGGTGTGTCTCCTTGCAGGTCAGTCGGAGGCTTACCTCTTGCATCTGTAAAAAAATCCCCTTTTCCTATTGGTGATGTTAATTAGAATTATTATTACCATCAATGTAATGTAATTGTAATTAATTATAATGACTGAAAAGTACTTTTTGATTATTATTTTCCCTATTCACAGGTGTACCTGCGGTGCCAAATCTTTTTCGGCCATGGAAGTGTATTGTAAGGCTAGATATCTTCCATTTTATGAGAAGATTCAACTGCGGCCTTACTACTGTGCACCACCCTCTCTATGGTACCTTTTGTTCTAAACTTTCCTCCTGTATCTTTGAGTGGGATCAGGAGGATGTTAAGGAACTAAAGGTGGCCAAAAGAGGGGAGTGGAAAAACAGCCATGGTGGACAGGCTCCCACTGAGGCACAGCTCATGACCAGCATCAGCCCAGGTGAACTGGCAAAGCACTGTAGACGACGGACGCGCGGGGCTGAGGAGATCTGGGCCATGATTTCAGGACTGCTGGAATCAGTGTGGGAGCTAACCGACACTACAGGATGCACTTGACAGCATGCACCATGTTTGGGAGATGCAGCAAAAACACCTCGAGTGCATCCAGGACCCTCCACATGTAGACCTCTATACAAAGACGGGGACGCTCCAGAAGGGTGGCAGAGTCCTAAATGTGCTTAGGTGTGGCAGGGGGTCATCCTCTCTGGAGAGTTTTCACCGCCACCAGTGTGCCTTCATTCCTGGTAAATTCTGAATGTTAAATTGCATAATGTTCTGTAGATTTTAAGTGGTAAAGATTGCTTTTGTTTTAACATTATTGATGTAGAACCCTGGGTACTACATGGATTTGGTTTATTTTTTTATGGAATTTACTACTAGCTTATTATTCTATGTTACTGTTCTTTATCTGTGTCATTAATTTTGTAAGTCCTAAGTCTGAAATAATTGCTGGTTGAATCTGTGCATTTTCATTCACAGGATGGAGATTCAATGTCATGCACACACAAATGTACATGTTGGAGGGGGCCTCGAGGTGGAACATGAGCCGGGCAAAAGAAGCTGTGTCTGTGGTGGAGGCCTCAACCATCAGGACATTTGATGTGCGCTTAATGTCTCATCTTAATAACATGAGCCAACGTGTCCTTGGTTGTCCTTTGATGCCAGAATTCACCCCTCCAGGAAAACCCACTGGTAAGATATCTCTCAGGGAAATACTGAGCATTGGAGTATTCCTCTCTCTCTCTCTCATGTGTGTGTGTGTGTGTCCTCTCTCCATTAACAATGTGTTAAAAATTATTGCAGATGAGCGCATTGCAGTGGAGTACTTGTTGGCCCAGTCCAATAGAGGTGACCAGTTGATTGGTGACCACAGTGGCATCCCTGAAGTCCCCTCAGAGGAGCTCGAAGATGACAATGGTTTTGATGCAACTGTGTGCCATGCTGCTGATCTTAGGGCTGGTGAGTCTGACCCTCCAGTAGATGTCATGGAGGCCCAGGTGACCAGTCAGGTGGGTGACACTGGACCCAAATCCCCTGATGCGGAGGTCAGTGAGGAAGAGGAGGATGACACTGCAATTCCTAGCACATCCGGCCAGGTAATGTTGCTATCCTGTACTATCTTTTACTTTTTTAATAAAAATTGTATCTGGTGAAGTGTAAAACACTTATTGTCAACCATTTGTAAAGATAAAATATATGCATGTACAATGTAAAATATTTACTATGACACTGTATATATTTATTGGACTGTGGTTGGCTTTTTTTCTCAGTGTGATTCTAGAGGTGTCTTGGGCTGGGAGGCAGTTGATGCCCTGGCAACCTACCTGGTTGGTCTAAACCGGACCATTACTGCCTTGTCATCACAAGTGCAGCTGTACATGGCTCTGCATGCCATGGACAAGGTGCCATCAAAATATAGCCAGAGGGTGAAGAAGAAGACTTTGCCAGGACCATGGAGAGCATCCAGGAAGCGGAGTGGCTCTGCTCCAGGACAGCAGGCAGCAGAGAGGTAATTTGACTATTTGGATCTTCACTAGTTTATAACCCAGTATACAGTCTAGATTATATAATCCTTCTTTTCCATAGACTGTTCATGACTCATGGGCAGGCGGCTCAGGACCCTGAAGTCCACAGGGTCTGTGAATGTGTTTGCTTACAGCTTTTTAAAGAGTTTAAGCAAGCACGGAACAGGCCCAAGGACACAAGAGGAAGAACTCTGCCAGTACAATGGGCTTTAGTTTTAGTTTAGTTTATTCAATCAGGCAAGTCATTACAGTTTTTCTGAATTCTGAAAAACACATTTCTTGAAACCATCACTCATTTTCCCAAAGCATTAAACACAAATTCAAATCAAATAAAAAAACCTCTTACTATTATGGCGAAACAAAACAATTGTTTCAAAACCCTTTGACCTGTAATCAAGATCATTCATTAAACTACATCAACAAAATGGAGCACACAACATCCAGATCATGTAGTTACAGAAAAACAAGTATATTGTATCTCACAGTAAACAAATATGCAATTACATTAAAGTATTGAAATCACAACTAAGTAAGGTATACTGAATGTACAGAATTATATTGAATATTATGTATATGTACAAATATTCATATTCAGACATTTTAGAAGGACCACCTGTCATTACGCCAAGGGGTCCACAGACTCCTGGTTGAGAAACACTGTTATATTGTATTGAATGACTGTATATTCAGCAAAAAAAAAAAACAGTAGTCTAAATGCAAAATCCTTAAAGGTCAAGAAAGCTCTAAAAGAAAATCATGTTACAGTACACAAAAAAGAAGAAAAAAACTGAAACGGCTAAACCAAAGTCAGTGAGAGATTCATTCTGCTTCAGCATCACGTCTTCATGTTGGGTCCAGCCTGAGGCTAGTCAAGTAATTTTATTTCTGTTATACTTTATTACAATAGAGGTTGTGATAACAGGTACATGATGGTCAGTAATACAAAGAGAGTTCATTTCAGCTGTACAGCATCTCTAAACGAAAATAATGTCATTGTAAAAATCATCAGTTTATTATTATTATTATTATTATTATTATTATTATTATTTCCATCTATTGTTGGTATAATAATTCAGCACTCTGAACTGGCCTGTATTTATTACAGTTGGTTTCACATCATTAGAAACAAGTGTGAACAATTTTGAGTCGTTGTGTAAAGAGTGCCAACTGTGTTGTAGTGGTGCTTAATTTCTGGTGCTTTTACCATTTTGCAACACAAGTGCATCACAGTGCAAAATGTGTTTTATTGAGTGTTGTAATAAAAGCACTTACTAGGAATAGACACATACTGTGATATTTGTCTCAAATTTTAAGAATTTCTGTAGCATATACCAATTATTTAGGGCAGTAAATTTAAAACCAATTTAAATAAATTGCTTAATATTTCCCCTGCAGGCTACTAAGAAGACAGAAACGTGTGGACAGAGACATGCTGCTACAGGGTACTGCACTGCCCAACCAATTATATTTGGCAAAGGAGCCACTTCCTGAAGTGCGTGAACTTCCAGCTGCTCCTGCACAGCATGGGCATGAGGCCATGGAATTCGAGGAGCCAGAAAATAAGGAGGGAGAGGCCTTCATTCGCGAACGCATCTCTAACAGGTGCCCACTGCCCACCCCTCCTCCCTTATCTTACTCGGCATTTCCTATATATCCACCAGCACCACATTTTGCATTCTCCCATCTTGGGTCCTACCCACCCTTTCCCAGCTACCCACAGAGTCTAACAGTGCCTCAGTCTACCCAGTTTATGACCCCTCCCCAGTTCCAGAAGCCTCCCCAGTTCCAGGAGCCTCCTCAGTTCCAGGCTCCTCTCGAGTTCCAGCCACCTGATAACCTGCCACCACAAACTTGTCACCTTACTCAGCCTAGGCAACGCACCTGGAGAAGGCAGAAAGCTGCCAAAGAGGATGAGGAACGGGCGGCAAGAGGAGAACCACCAAGGAAACGCCTAGCAAAAGATATATACCACTATATCTGCAAGCACTGTGGGTTGTCAAAAAATAAGACAACTGGCCACACTCAGCTAAAGGGCCGGTGGTATTGCCCAGCCTCAGGTCTCTCTGTTGCACAGTGGAAACACAATATACAGAATGTACAATCTTTGATTGTTTTAATTGGTGTATGTATATAGTTCATTTTTTAATTGTGTTTGCTGTGTGTTGTGCTGTGAATATTTTGTTTTAGTTGTACTATGTTTGCAGTGCTTAATTTGCAGTGTTTTTAAAACAAAAACAAAAAAAGACACAACTCATGTGGTGTGATAGAAAAACAGAAAAACACACAACTCTGTGGTGTAAAAAAAAAAAAAAAAAGAAAAAAAGACACAACTCTTGTAGTGTAATAGTAACACAACCATCCTTTGGGTGGAAGATTCAGGTGCAAGTCCTGGCAAGAGTGTGTGATGTATTTGTCAGATCAGTATTTTATTTTATTTATTTATTTTTTAAATTTTATTATAAATGGTATAGTCAAAAATCAATCAAACCCTTACTTAAATCCTTCATGTGTTCATAAGTGATACATTTTTTTCTTCTAATTGTGGTTTCTTAATGAGAGGCTTAATAACTGCTAGCTTGAACGGTCTTGGGACGTGACCTAGAGATAAAGACGAGTTAATATTGAGAAGAGGCTCTTCTGCTACAGATAACAATTCTTTCAGTAGTTTAATGGGTATTGAATCTAATAAACATGTTGTTGGTTTAGACGCAGTGATAAGTTTATTTAGCTCTTCCTGTCCTATTGTTACAGTACAGAAGGGAACAGAGACACTGGAATGCAGGTAGTATAGTTTATTGACCAACTGGGAGCATAAACGGAGTGCAGGTGAGTGATGGCAGATGTGACAGGAGGCAGATAAGGATACTGGATTGATACTTGTCTATACTCTTGCAGATAACACAGGCAGATGACGGACTGGAGCTGAGAAGACACAGAGGAACTCACACAAGACGAGGAACGAAGGAGACTTGGGAACATGCTGGAGACAGGTAAGTATCTTGGAAGGAGTCCTTGAGGTAAGCATACAGGTAAGACCATGTACAAACAAGACCGAACAGTGACTGTATGAGTGCGTGTGCCTTTTGTGCTGCTGTTGATGACTGTGCTGATGGGATGCAGGTGCGCGTGAACTCAGGTGATGATGTGCGCTGTGGTTGGGTGTCTGTGACACCTATAGTTGCAAAGCACTGTAACTGTTCTTGAGAGGCGATAATTGAGATTGAATCATAAAACTCTGTCAAAGGTTGTACATTTACAATCATATTTCTGATGCTTTCGATTTTCTCAGTAAAGAAATTAACAAAGTCACTAGTCACGTTACTAAACTGTAATGAAATGTTTTGTTCATCGTGACCGTCTCTGAACGTTCTGGGAACGTTCCTAGACAAAGTCCTTAATACCAGTGGACGTTCTGAGAATGTTCTGAGAACATAAAATTTCTAGCGGGGTAATCTGTCACCTAGTAACATTCCCAGAACATTCAGAGATGGTCACGATGTGGAGTTCTTTTAAGGGTTGGGGGACGTTATTTGGTGGACCTTCAGGGAACATTCAGGCCTACTACTATAGGATGTTCTGATAACTTTCCAAATGTCCTCTTTGTAACGTTCTCGCATGACCATAAAATAACCAAAATAGAAAGTCCCCCTAAACTTATATCGGGAATGTTATTAAATGACCAACAGAGGACCATGTACAAGGACCAGGAACGTTCTGTTAATGTCTCAAATGTCCTCTTTGTAACATTCTTTTTTGACCATAAAATAACCAAAATGGAACGTCCCCCTAAAGTCATATAAGGAACCTTGAACTGCAGCACTTTCATTACCAAAAGAGGATTGTTCTGTAAAGGTTTGGAATTTTCGTCACCTTTTGAGAACTTTTAGAGAATGTTGCGCAAGGTCACAAGACCGTCGCCTTCTATGTGGGTCTGTGGTGGGGGTCTCAAACATCAGGACACTTTGATGTCTGCTGAATGTCTCATCTAAACAACATGAGCTAACGGGTCCTTGGTTGTGCTTTGATGCCAGAATTCACCCCTCCAGGAAAACCCACTGGTAAGATATCTCTCAGCGAAATACTGAGCATTGGAGTATTCCTCTCTCTCTCTCTCCTGTGTTTGTGTGTGTGTCCTCTCCCCATTAACAACGTGTTAAAAATTATTGCAGAGGAGCGCATTGCAGTGGAGTACTTGTTGGCCCAGTCCAATAGAGGCGACCAGTTGATTGCACACCACAGTAACATGCCTGAAGTCCCCTCAGAGGAGCCCGAAGATGACAGTGGTTTTGACACGACTGTGTGCCATGCAGCTGACCTTAGGGCTGGTGACTCTGACCCTCCAGTAGCTGTCGTGGAGGCCCAGGTGACCAGTCAGACACTGGACTGACACTGGACCCAAATCCCCTGATGCGGAGGTCAGTGAGGAAGAGGAGGATGACACTGTAAGTCCTAGTGTAACAAATTAAACTTTTCTTTCTCTAAGTCTCATTTTACCACGGGGGTACTTTTAGGTTAGTATTAGTTTGTACACCTTAACATTCTCAATTTAGTAAAGCATGAACAAAGCATAAGACTCTCATTGATCAATGCATGTATTAACAAACATCATTCAAACCACATACAACCCTCATAACTCAAAGAATAAAATGAATCAAATAATGAGTCCATGAGTCAAAAGGTGCCTTGAACGAGACCTATAAAGTCCCATAGAACCAAATACCAGCTATCAGAGTCCAAAATAAAAAAGCAGTCCAAAAAACATTATAATCCCAGCAAAAAAAAGGAAAAAAAGGTGTAAGAGAGAGAGAAAAAAAACAACAGTCTCACCCACATTAACTTCTCAGGGATTTCTGGATTCCTAAGGCAATGCCACTGAAAAGGAAAAAATAATCCTCAAATGATCCCAGAAGGAGAAAGCGTGATAATTCACTGGTAACAGGCCTCAAAAACCATCAGGTAATCCTTCAGTCAGTGTGCCATATCAAACTTAGTCCATTGCACTCGCACAGGTGAGAGCCTACCATTTCCCAGCACCTTTGTTGGCCTGTCTTCCAAGCATGCCAACCCATGAACTACAACTTCCCTCAAAATGGCTGCCCCTTGAACTCCTTACCCAGAGCCTTTTACAATAAGAGTTCTTCCTTTCATAACACATTCCAATTCAATATAACAAATCCCCTGCCCCAACAGAAAATGGTTTACATACATATAGTTTACCTAAATAACCATAACCGAAAATATAGCGGAGCGGAGTGGCTCTGCTCCAAGACAGCAGGCAGCAGAGAGGTAATTGGACTTCTTAGGTAATTTGGATCTTCTCTAGTTTATAACCCAGTATACAGTCCAGATTATATCATCCTTCTTTTCCATAGACTGTTCATGATTCATGGGCAGGCGGCTCAGGACCCTGAAGTCCACAGGGTCTGTGAATGTGTTTGCCTACGTCTTTTTAAAGAGTTTAGGCAAGCACGGAACAGGCCCAAGGACACAAGAGGAAGAACTCTGCCAATTCCACCATCTATTGTGATGGTCTACAGCCACTTAAAACAGCTGCTGGAGGACAGCAGAGCTGTTCTAGGACAGACTAACCTGATTCTGGTCCCGATAAACACCACTACTGTCTCCTCGTGGTGAGTCTTCTTTTGTGCAATTCTTTTATACAATCACAGTAGTATATCAAGATTGTACTGATAAAACCTTCCTGTACATGTTTCTTTTAAAAATTATACTAAGTAAAGACAATGGGATAGTTTTTATTTTATTTAACCTTTATTTAACCAGGCAAGTCATTACAGTTTTTCTAAATTGCTAAAACACATTTCTTGAAACCATCACTCATTTTCCCAAAACATTAAACACAAATCCAAATCTTCACACTTTTTATAGTTGTATATACTTCAGTTTTTAATTGTGTTTGCTGTGCTGTGTGTTGTGCTGTGAACATTTTGTTTTTAGTTGCTGTGTTTGCAGTGCTTAACTTGCAGTGTTTGTAAAAAAAAATGTTTTTAAAAAAAGACACAACTCTTGTGGTGTAATAGTAACACATCCATCCTTTGGATGGAAATTTCAGGTACAAGTCCTGGCAAGAGTGTCTGGTGTGTCAAAAATCCATCAAATTCATTTTTTTTTTCCTTTCCTTTGTATCAAATCGCCAAAGTCACGTGATTTCAGTAAAAGAGGCTTTGTTACGACATAACTGTTTCGAAATGTTTCAAAATTTCAATGGTTCACCGCTGGGGACCATGTGAGTGCGAACCAATGAATCATGCGAATTCACTGAGAACCATTGAACAAGTGTCTATGGTTTTTTCCTGATCTCTGATCAGTTTTATACATTTCTAGACATTTTAATTAGACATTAATATAATAAGAAAGAATAATAGTAACAATAGTATTTTATTGGCCTGTTTAGCTGAGCCATCCATGGAACAAACAAAACAAGACCTGAAAATTGATAAAAGAATTGTCATCAGAGTTGAGACACTCATAAAGGAGGAAGAGATTATTTGACATGAATATACAACATGCACATTTTCAAACGCACAATCAATTTAGGGGAATCTTGTTGCACAATATTGCATTTCATTTGCTTTTTTTTTTCTGTTTTTATTGGCACACAGACCATAAAAAGTTCTAAAACAGATGTTTAAGTGGGAAAGTGATTGGGCAAAGATGTTGTATTGTGCAATAATGGCAGGGGCGAGAAAGGGGGGGCTGTAAAAAAACTCCAGACTCCCAGCGGTTCCATCTCTCACGCTAAAACATCTCCCTACTGACCAAATATAGATGTTTAATATATTAGAGATCCTGTTTATGTTTTTAGTGCGGGAGCTCTTAAGTCAACTGCGATTTGTCAAAACAACACTGAAAGTCAGTCGAAAGGATCCACTTTATTAACAGCGTCTAATGCAGCAGAAAGTAAAATCTAGGCGAAATGTGACAGGGGGTGTGGCAAAGTATCAGGTTTTGTTGCTATAAAAAGTGTTAACTAAACAGAGGAGACAAGAGCAGCTTTAGCCGTGAAGAAAAACCTCATTCTTCCGAGAACCTCTGAGGTAAAGATGAGACATGCGGTCTAGCTATTATTCAGCACATTTGAGCCACGTTATTTATTATATATATTGGCTGGTGGATGCAAATAATGTAATGAAAACTGCTCATACTAAACATTTCCTTGTCTTTTCTTGCAGCTTATATGGAAACACAGCATTCAGCCATGAAGTTTCAAATTCTGGTTTTGATCCTGCTGTTGGCTTGCATGTATCCCAGTGTCACACAAGGTAAGAATTGGCTAATTAAGTGAGATATTAAATAATATATATATACATATATATAATTTTGTACATTTATATTAAAGTACATTCTATATATACAAATAACTGATCAGATTCTAAAACATTTCAGCATAATTATTTTTGTTATACAAGAGTTTAACAGGAAATTAAAAAATAAACACATAAATGAAGAAAGAGTGATGAAGTGTGCTTTGGCATAAATACACTGAGATAGATAGATAGATAGATAGATAGATAGATAGATAGATAGATAGATAGATAGATAGATAGATAGATAGATAGATAGATAGATAGATAGATAGATTCTTTATAGATTCTTTTTTTTTTCTCAGGTATTCTCTATGAAAACTGCTGTTTGAAGTACATTGTAGGAGTGAGGAAGAACATGAGAAGAAACATTGAGAGTTACAGAGTGCAGGAAACAGATGGAGGGTGCAACATTCCTGCTATTGTGTGAGTATGCTTTTTTAATTAAGCACATACAACACAATTGCTTGGAAAGCTTGAATTCATGGTTCCAGTAACACTGGCAATTACACAGCAGTTTAACAGCCACGGTTGCAGATATGTATGTCTTTTTCTCATTTTTCGTTTTCTGGTCTCCAAACAGTTTCAAGTTGAAGAGATCAAAGACACTCTGTGCTGATCCAAGAGAAAACTGGGTGCAACAACTCATGCAGAAAATAGATGGGAAAAAAACAGGCCCTAAGTAGTGTATGAGTTTCAGAGACAGATTTGATCACGCCACTGCAGACGAAACTGTATATGACCAACACACTAAAATAACAATATGTAGTTTATAACACCATCACTCCTGCTGATTCATATATTTTCTACATCAGGCTATGAATTGCTATCTTCATGCCAAGGTTCATAATGAACTGTATTGGTTTGCTTCTGTTCATTGTATTAGAACAATATGAATGTATGAACTGTGAATGTTTGCTCTTGTTTCCATGCTCCACAATAAATCTTTTTATATATGTATATATATTTTTCCCTTTTTTGATGTTTTAGTCTAATATACATTTAACCTGTGAACTGCATAGCCTGTGTGTGTGTGTCTTGTACATGGTTTATGAGGACACAAATGTGTATAATGACATTCACAACTAATATTAATTATTAATATTATATGCATGAAATTTATTATTAATATTAATGCATGATATTTGTATTTCTTATGCATCTGTTGATCTACAGCATCATCATTTCAGTCTTTTAATTCTCATAATATATTTTTGGTTAAGATTTTATTTAGTTTTAGTTAGGGCTGTCTGGTTGGAACAGTGGAGAGAATTGGGAAGTGAGACTTTACGCACGCACACATTCAGTCAGGAATAGTATTTCAGCCTTTAGTTAAATACGCTTGTTATTTTCTTATGCATGATATTTTCATTTCTTACGCATATGTTGTGATTATTTTTGGTTATTTTAATACATTTTCCATGTAAAGCACTTTGAATTACCATTGTGTATGAAATGTGCTATATAAATAAACTTACCTTGCCTGTAAGGTTATGGGGTGTTAGGGAATATTGGTAACACTTTAAAATATTCTTACTTACTGCATATCTAATAAGAAATTACTGAAGAACTAATAATTCTTCATTAACACTCAAGTCACTACTGTTAACTACTAAGAAAGATGTGTCAACTAATCAGTATGTAATATAATTTTATGGTTAAGTAACAGTTAGCTAATCAATAACTAATGAATTCTGTCTTAACTCCTGAAGAACTAAGTATATACTAATTAATGTTCAAGAAAATAACTATGAAGTAATTTACTAATAAACAGAAAATTATTCATTTTCAAAATTATTAACTTTCAAAATTACTTGAGTAAAATTTCAACTACTTTGTACTGCTTTGTCACAGTCCACCACTTATTATTATTATGGAAATTTAAGTGAAGTTAATAAACGTAATTTCGGGAGGAGTACGCATCCCTTTTGGCATCCCTCCTCCTCCTTTTGTACTTATTTTTGCCTGTTATAGGAGCAATCGGAGCTCGAGTAGGATATTCTTTCCGAGCCCCTCTATAGCAGACAGCAAGCCAAATCTGTTTACCACTTACGCTAAGATTATATGGGCACACAAACTCGTGATATATGCATTTATATGCTGCACTCCCCGTGGGCATTTTCATCCTCTACAGGAGAGAGCAGTTCTGGTGCATTTCTTCGCCGAAATACAGGTTTGTGAATGTGTGCGTTTTAATTTTTTTTTTATCTATAAAATCATTGCCGTGGTGTTGTAAATGTCAGTCACCTAACTGACGAGTGTTGCATCGGTCTTTTTGCATGGTGGCCTGATCCCTTGCATAAAACACATTATTTTATTTCTAAAGATACTAAATCTAATTACTTAAGATGTTAAAATATGTTCTCAGAGCTGTGTTTATTTGCGCGGGTTATGGAGTCAATCGCAGCATCTTTCGGCAATGAGTGAAACACACGGCGGCGGTCTGAAGTTAGCAGTTTCCCCGCCGAACACGAGCCCAGCTCCCGCACGAGATCCAGCACCGCTTCCCTATGGAAACGGGATAACAGAGGCCGGTTGATTACACTTGAATTGCTTTGAAATGCTTTAACTTTTGATTCTAAAATGTTTGTTAAACGAGTTTAAATGTAAGTATTGTGTAGCCTACATGTTAAAATTAAAATGAAATAAAATATTATGTATTAAATGTTTTCTTTACATACTGGAATTTACTAATGGTATTGTGATATGCTGAGGAAAACAGACACACTTACAGTACTGTATATGACATATAAAAACAAATCTGAGGTAAGTTGGCTATGGCAAGGCATTTAGAGTGGGGATTGGATTCCTTTCCAAAGTTGATTTCTTACAGAACACACTCATAAAACAATTATTTACCACACAGGCAAAAACCTCTTTACAATTTATTGTATTTTATCAATATTGCATTTTCATAATACTTCTACAGATAACATTAATAAATAAGAAAGGCACACAACTCAATGTAATTGTGTTTGTTCATTAGTAGTTACTTCATAGTTATTGTTCTTGAACATTAATTAGTAGATAATTAATAGTAGTTCTTAAAGGGATACTTCAGGATTTAGCATTAAGCTTTGTATTAGTAGAATACCACTAGTATTTTCGAATTACCGTGCTTTCCCCCTTCATATCAGCCCGAGATGAGAGATTTATGCATTTTTATTCTGTAAAAAAGCCTCCGATGACGCAAAAATCGCCATTTTGCGTCATCTGAGGCTTTTTTGGCCAGAGGCTTAAAACTACAGCCAGTAATAGCAGGTAGTTCCGCATTTTTTCACCACGCCCATACATATGCGCGTTTGAGGTTACTCACAGACATAGATCAAAGATTTTATCAAAAGTGGGTGTCAATTATATTTTTAAGCTTACAGTAATTAACATTATTTTGTTATAGTCTGCACTACATCAGTGGTTCATCTCGCAAATTTATCGGTCTCTGCAGTCATCTCAACCAATACAGCAACAGGCTTTTGTGGTAACGTTAGCATAAATAGATAAATAGACTAACTCAGTTTTACAGAACAGTGGCTTTACTTTGATAACAGTCAACTTATATGCATCTTATATGTAATTGTCTATCTAACGTTACTTTGCTAAGTTTGCAGTTTTACTGCTACCTACAACACTACATATAGGCTACTGTGTTATCAGAAATAGAGTCTAGTATCAGCGAGTCTTACCTCTAGGCGAATACACTTAGTACCAGATGGCCCAGGCTGTTCGTCCTCTGGGAAAGTGAATATCGATGGTATCGCGGTGTCCTTCAGAATGGTTCTCTTCATTGCAAGGATATTTGGTTCGTAGTCCTCGTGCTTGAAATGGAGACTACATATTCTGCGTTTTTTTGGGTTTTCTATAACTGTGTCATCTCCAAACTTCGGGTGTTTGATGGCCCGCTGCCACTGTTTACATCGCTCCAAATCTTTAACTTAATCGGAAAATGATGGAAACGTACTTGTCCTTTCCTGGTTTTGGGTGTACATCCAGGTACAAAGCAATTTAGCACCATTTCGCTGTAAATGTATGAACTAACTCACGATTTATAGAATTAATATATAACAAAGCAAGCCTAGTTGTTTGAATTTTCCTGGTAATGCCGCCTGTAACCGATAGGCGTGGTTTGGGCGTGGCCTCGCAAGGGCAGCAAAACAAGTGCATTCTGGGAGTTGTTGTCTTTCATCCACATTAGTCAAAAATACATTTTCTGCCTTTTCTCAGTCTAGAAAGCTCCAAATTCAAAAATAATTTCACATTTCTACTACATAAATGACCAATTTTAAATACACATTCATCTTTCCAGGGGTGAAGTACCCCTTTAAGGAGATGTCATGATCACCAGTTGGAGTGCCCTGATTAGCCACCAGAGGGCACTCCACCCCGGACTATTGCCTCACCACTTCGGACTTCATTTCCCATAACCCACTTCCCGGACTCATTATCACTTTATTGCACCCAGCTGTCTTGTATTATGTTATTAGTGTCTGTCTATTTATACTGAGTTTGTTTCTGTCTTTGTTATTGAGTCTTAATCTATTGTCTGGCGTTACTGAGCACTCTGTTTTTGTTCCTTGTTTCATGTGTGGAATGTTTATATGGTGTTTGACTCTTGCCTGGATGTACAACGATTTTGGATTTCCCTATTAAATGCTGCAACTGGATCTTACCCTCAAGTCTCAGTGCATTCCGTGACATAAGACTCGACCATGAATAGGTCCAGCAGTATCGGGATTCAGATTCTTCCTCCGGCCACTATAAAGGAGCAGATGGCTCGACTTCGGGCTTTGAAGGCTCAAAACCAACAGGGAATGGAGGTAGGAGGCTTTGCCCAGGCTTTTGACTATGGCGGTGGGGCTGAATTATAATGATGTTGCTCTGAAGGAGACTTTTAATGCCTTGATGACCCTCTGCCTCAATGGGAGTTGGAGGGGCTTCAGATCCTGAATTTTTGGGGCTTCGTCAGATATCTCCACCATCAAAGCCATTGGGCAACACCTGGTGAACCAGAACCCTGCCTTAGAGACTTTCCCTCACTGAGTCAAGACCCTGGTCTCCTAAATCCCACTGGGAGGTGCAGGGTAAGGAGAAAGAGGAAAGCCAAAGAGTCCAGCCCGCGAGTCCGCTCCAGAGCCGGAGGCTGCCCCAGAGCCCACTGTAGGCCCGGTGGCCGCTCCATAGGCCATTCTTGTGCCACCCAAGCCGTCTGCCCTGTCGGCGCCACCCATACTTCAAGCTCCACCTCTAAACCTGCTGGAGCTCGCCTGGTCAGTTCCTCCAGCACCGCCCTGGCACTCAGCCAGGACTCCAACCCTGCTGGAGCCTCCATGGTCTGTTCCTCTGGCTCCTCCCTGGCCCTCAGCCAGGACTCCAGACCTGGCCCACCATCCCTCCCCCTGGTCCTCCTCCAGTCCACCTCCCTCCTGAGAGTTTTTGTTTTATGTTTTTCTCTTTTGGAGCCTCTGGTATCTGCTCCATAGAGAGGGGGTACTGTCATGCTCACCAGTTGGAGTGCCCTGATTAGCCACCAGAGGGCACTCCACCCCGGACTATTGCCTCACCACTTCGGACTTAATTTCCCATAACCCACTTCCCGGACTCATTATCACTTAATTGCACCCAGCTGTCTTGTATTATGTTATTAGTGTCTATTTATACTGAGTTTGTTTCTGTCTTTGTTATCGAGTCTTAATCTATTGTCCGGCATTACTGAGCACTCTGTTTTTGTTCCATGTGTGGACTGTTTATATGGTGTTTGACTCTTGCCTGGATGTACAACGATTTTGGATTTCCCTATTAAATGCTACAACTGGATCTTGCGCTCAAGTGTCAGTGCATTCCGTGACAGGAGATATGACAGAATTCATTAGTTATTGATTAGCTAACGTTACTTAACAAAATCATAAAATTCTATTACAGGATTAGTTAACACATCTTCCTTAGTAGTTAACAGTGACTTAAGTGTTAATGAAGAAGAATTACCTATTAGTTCTTCAGTAATTCCTTATTAGTTATGCAGTAAGAAACAGTATTCTAAAGTGTTACCGGAATAAATAACAAAAATTAATAAAAACTGCTGGATTTAGGGAAAAAAAATGTCCCTTCATTAGTGATACATTTTATTTATTTTAATTAATCGGCTGTCAGTGAAAATGTCAAACTAGAGATCAAACACTAATTTTTTTTTTTTTTTTTAGCCTAGGATTATAGGAATCTTTTAGGATTCTCAAAATTTGTCTCAGACGACCAAATTGAGAGTATATATAGCATATATTGCATCCTTCATATCTCCGAAAAGTCTTTAGTTTTATCATATTTATAAAAAAAATAGATACTCTGTACCGAGTCTTTCCGAAAAAATCTGAGCTCCTGGAGACGTGCCTGCAGTCAGTGCCATGGGCGAAGCTAAAAAGTCACAAGCGCATGCAGCTTTTGCGTAAAGATTGTCTGCAAGCTGTGACATCATTATAAATGAAAGGGGAATAAAATGTTTGTGCGTGCGGATTGGGACACGCGTTGATGGGCGTGCTCTTGCTCTGGGTGGTGTGTGTGTGTGTGCACGTTTATCAGGGAGAAGTGCCTATCATAGACTGTAAAAAAAGATGGACGACGCAACGCCGCTTCCTTCCATTGTATTGAACTGAAGCCAAAATGGGCTGATGAATGGGCGCTGACACGTTACGCAATACGTCAAAAAAAAAAAAAGTTTGGAGCCTGGGCATGCGCAGAAGGAATCGTCAGTGGAGCCGGAGGCGGAGTCGCGATATCAAACTTCCGCCCAGACGACTGCTTCATCTTTCATGTATTTTAAATAGACTATAAAAATTATAGACAATTTAAAAGTCTACCTATAAAATAATAGGCTATTCTGTTTCTAGAGCAATAATATTTTTGAAACAGCAAATTCAGTAGATAAAATCAATATAATATGCCACTAGAAACAACTCTAAATCGTCAGAAACGGTCCTGCCAAGTTCAACTAACGTTACAGGAGATCGATTGCTGTAATTAGAGTAAGCTATCATTAGTTTTGTCCTGCTAATTATTATTTTATACCCATAAAAATAATAAGTAACTGCCAGATAACGATCACCTGCTTTTTCCCGACATGGTTAACATTAGGTGCGTTATCTTAACTAATAACATTTATTAATTAGCTTATAACGCCCACATTTGATGTTACAGAAAAAAAGTTCAGTGATCCGTCAGATCCTGTAGGTCGGTTAGTACAGTTTACTGCTGAACAACTCATTTTGTTGGTGTTAAATAACAAAGAAATCGAAAATTAACAGTTAGTTAATACATCTTCAATCTCCCCTCGAAGCTCCGACAGTCCTCAGACTGACACGCCCCGTTTTTATAGCATCAAATTGCTAGCTAAAATCTAAATCATCACAAAAACGAACAATTGAATATATATCAGTGTGATAACAACTACCTTAAATGACCAAAGCCATCTTTCAGAAAGTTTTATTTGAAGCAGAATTTATTTTTAGGTTTTCACTGAAGTCTCATTCGACTGCATTGAGAGGGCGGGGTTTATGACCTGTACTGCATCCAGCCTCCAGGGGGCGATCAAAGAGCCCGTGGCTTCACTTTTCAGAACGTATGAGACACACCCGGTGCCTATACAAGGAATCCCGCCCCTTTTATGACGTCATACTTGAAAACATTTTGGCGAAACATGTCCAGAACTGGAAGTTGTATATTTAGCACAGAAATACTCCGTCATACATCCAACTCGTGTTTTGAAACTTTGGCCATGTTTAGCATGAGAATGTCATGAGCCGGGTTTGATTTTCTCCTTATTTCTTTTGTTTCTCTGTATTGCCACTTTGGCTCAGCTGTTTGTCGTTGCTGATTTGCCTTCACACCTGTTTCTTCTCTGCTCTGGTTTCCTTTGCTATTTCTCCCTGCTGTTTTCTCGCTTCCTTGCCAAATGATTATTATCCGTGTTGTGGTGTTTAACTCTGCTCTACTCACATCCAGATATCCTTTAATGATTGTTTGTGTGTCCATCTCAGTCGTAGTCCCAGTAGCCGCCCAGATACCTGACCTACTGAACCCCTTGTGTGTCAAGCTTGGTTTCTGCCAGCTGCCAGGGATTGAGCAGTTCATCTACCTCCTGCGGTGCTTCCAGGTCCGGGACTGAGCGACTGAGTTCTGTGAGCCTCCGCCAGATCCGTATTCCGTTTTCATCTTCTGTCTGTGTACCAGCTTCGAGCGTCTAAGAGGACGGTGCCTGGCAGTCTGCCTATGTTAGACTTTTTGAACTGTTAATAAATTCTGTCTAAATCGCTTCTTCGCTTCTGGGTCATCTTGTTCACACAACAGAGAATGCAACTCTTTAACAGCGTAAATAAGTCAGAATGCATGAAACAGCATTATACACCCCCCCCCCCCCCCACACACACACACACACACACACACACACACATTAAATAAACATTAAATAAAACTAAAAAAAAAAAAAAATCAGTTTTACTTAATTGTTATTTATAATTATTCTTTACTCAAAAGATTTGAGTTTACTAACGTTACTTGCGTTTTTTGAGGTAATCGGTGTCTACAATAATTTTGAGTAGCCTACTCTGAACTTATCAGGTTTTACAGTGTGTGATGGCACAGACCCAGAGTTTCCCAGTGCAGACAGCCAACGGCAGAGTCGAGGGAGGGAAGAGCCAAGATGTAGATGCTGTGGCTGTTGACATCTGGGGGCCGATGTAGATGAGCCCAATATATCCACAGGCACAGAGGGAGGGTCGATGGAGCTGAGTATCGTCGCAGGTTCCGGAGACCTGGGCACAGTCGCGACAACGAGCGTCAGAGGTGAAGCCAGAGCACCCGAGGACTGGGGCGGTTTAGTATTTTTTTATTAACGACTACAAATCACAAAATCTGACGTCATTGTGTACTACCGGCAAGATCCGGAGTGCTGATTGGCTCCAGTATGGGCTGGTCGAACATGCTGACGTCAACAGTTTCTGCATTTATTCATGGCATAAAGTTCATTCAATCCAATCACTGTGCTCAGGGTGCGAACTACGGGGGAGCTCGGCTCCCCTTAATAAGACATGGGTTCCCTTGAAAATGTGATTTGTGAATTTTTGGGGGGTCTCAAAAAATAAATTCCACTCATGTTTAGTAAGTTAACTCAAACAGCAAAGGAAGCTGACCCCAGGCCTGTGTTAAAGGGATAGTTCACCCAAAAATGAAAATTATCCCATGATTTACTCACCCTCAAGCCATCCTAGGTTTATATGACAATCTTCTTTCAGATGAACACAATTTGAGATATATTTAGAAATATCCTTAGTCCTCCAATTTTATAATGATTGTGAATGGTAACCCACATTCTGAAGACAGAAAAAATGCATCCATCCATAAAAAAAGTAATCCATAAGGCTCCAGGGGTTAAAGCTGCAGTAGGTAACTTTTGTAAAAATGTATTTTTTACATATTTGTTAAACCTGTCATTATGTCCTGACAGTAGAATATGAGACAGATAATCTGTGAAAAAATCAAGCTCCTCTGGCTCCTTCCAGTGGTCCTATTGCCATTTGCAGAAATACACCGCTCCCGGTAAGAAACAACCAATCAGAGCCAGGAGGAGTGTCTTAGCAGTGTCAATCAAGCTCGCGTGCACGCTGATCTCACCCCTCTCATGCACAGCGCCAGCGCATACAGGAGTTCAAATTCAAGATTACCGGTGTGCCGCAGCTTTGCTTATGGCGGAAAAACAATCCAAACTGCCAATTCCTCGAGTGGCACCTGCTCACAAAATAAAGACGGGTAAACGGTAAAAGACAGATGACGATGATAAAAAAGCCAAAAAGAAAGAATTAGATAGAGCCCGAAATAAAACGATGGTAAATATTGGAGCGGCTTTTCCGAGGTGGAGGGAGCTACGTGTCCTGAAAGGATTAAAAACCGATGCAGAGTCAGCCACATTTCTGCTTGACAAGTAAGTATCCCTGCTTGATTTGTTTCATTTTTTTAAGAACTACACAACTAAGATAATTTCAAAACAGGCCTGCCCGTCCCCTGCCTGATGCTTCCTCTTCTCCCCGCCCGTTGACTCCTCGAAGTCGCTGTGGGTGTGAATTCCTCGTCGGAGCCCATTGACTCAGTGTCAAAACTCTAGCCGCATATCATACAGATAAAATGTCACGCGCTGTGCAAAGCAACTATTGAAGCCTACTAATTCACTGGCTTGTCATGTAGCTGAAATAATGTACTAGCAAACCTTATTTAGCATTACATATCGATAGAATAATTACTTGCATACTGTAATGTTAGTTACCGTTATATTATCATACTAACTATTTATTACTTATAGAAATAGTGCAACGTCATATAGTTACATTACATGTATTGCAAAATACGTAATGTTTTGAGGACCAAGTTTGTAGTCAAAGTATGGGCAGGCCATAGTCAATGTAAATCATATTGATGATGTTTCGTCTGTACCAGTGAATGTGCCATAACTGTTTATCCGCCTTACTAGCCTGTGCGTTCACGGCAGGCTCCGTTGTGATGGGGAGGAGCTGTGGAGGGAGGGCTGTAGCGCAGCAGAGAGCAAGGGGGAATGACCTGTGAGTTGTGCTTGTTCAAATTTTCAGGCTAAGTCAACGTTTTCTAAAAACTCCCTACAGCAGCTTTAATAAAGGCATTCTGCGTGCGGTCGCCTACCGGAAGCTCGTTATTCAAATTCAAATTTATAAAGTTTATAAAGTTTTATATATGGATATTTTTCTTACAAAAACACATCTCTTTGCTTCAAAAGGCTTTTATGGCAGCAATGGCAGTGAGTGCAGATGGAGAACTTGCAGGTGAGGATCCACACACACACACACTTTTAACAGTTACTGATAGGGCTGTCACCAAAAAAAAAAATCGAATTTCAAATATTCGTCGAATTTAAAAAAAAAAAAAAAAAAAAAAAAAGGCACATTCGAATGTAAAACCCGTGAATTCGAATTTTTGCAGTGTCAAGAGGCGCGCAAGCCATGATGACGTAACTGACGCGGTTTGTTTATGTTATCCAGTACAGCGCGGTGCAGGGTGCATTAATATGATAAATATAATGGAGGAGTCAAAAAGTGAGCGCGCTGATGTTGACGCAAGAAAAAAAGACTGCGCTGTCTGCTATGGCCAACCAGTTCGACGGCATATGCAGCCAGACCCTAAGCAGTGCTAAAGAAGGCATCAGGCCTTTGGAGCAGATGGATATATGAAAGAGAAGCTACGCTACCCGCTGACGAAAACCCTCTCAGTTGGTGGCAAAAACCGTGCGCTATGTTTGTTTCCACATATTGCGCAGCTGGCAAGGACATATTTGACCATACCTGCCACATCGGTCAGGGGTGCGTTTCCCAAAGCGAACTGTGGTTGCAAGTTCCGACATTACCAAGAGAGTTCAGTGGGACTTACGACCATAGTTGACTAACGATGCTTTCGGGAAACACACCCCCAGAGCTGAGCAGAGCACGTGTTTTCATCAGCTGGAAACATTGTCCAAGAAAAAAAAAAAACACCTTCAGGTGTTTTGACGAGCAATATGTGTAGTGAAGTGGATTGTTTCTGAATGGCAGGTCGCTATTTTGTGTTCATGTAGTACAAACATTGTGTAACATCATAGTGCAATGCGAGCTATCACTACCTGTAACAAAACTTCTATCGGCTTCAAAGGATTCAACATCTAATCTGAAAAAGTTCGAGCTCTCGACTATAATACAGTGCATTTACAAAGTTCACACAGCTAATATAACCCTCAAATGGATCTTTACAAGATGTTCGTCATGCATGCTGTATGCATGCTTCGAATTATGTGAGTAAAGTATTTATTTAGATGGTTACGTTTGATTCTGTGTGAGTTTGAGGCTATGCTCTGTGGCTAAAGCTAACATTACACACTGTTGGAGAGATTTATAAAGAATGAAGTTGTGTTTATGAATTATACAGACTGCAAGTGTTTAAAAATGAAAATAGCAACGACTCTCGTCTCCGTGAATACAGTAAGAAACGATGGTAACTTTAACCACATTTAACAGTATATTAGCAACATGCTAATGAAACATTTAGAAAGACAATTTACAAATATCACTAAAAATATCATGATATCATGGATCATGTCAGTTATTATTGCTCCATCTGCCATTTTTCGCTGTTGTTCTTGCTTGCTTACCTTGTCTGTACACAGATCCAGCCGTTAATACTGCCTTTCCTTGTCTATGTGTCGAATGGGCTGGCATTGTGCAAATATTGGGGTCATACATATTAATGGTCCCGACTGTTACGTAACAGTGTTATGTTGAGATCCGAGTGTTTTCCGGAAGTCTTTTAAACAAATGAGATTTACATAAGGAGGAGGAAACAATGGGGTTTGAAACTCAATGAATGTCTTTTCCATTTACTGAACTCTTGTTATTCAACTATGCCGAGATAAATTCAAATTCTAATTCTAGGGCACCTTTAACAGTTAATGAACGGAGCTCATGAAAATCGTACCTCTCCTCTCTGATGGCATTGCAGGAAAGAGGACGAACTTCCGATTGCGCTGCGTTTTGAACGCCTTAATTACGTATGACGTCAGCCGACGTACATACTATATTTAATAAAAGCACGCAACATTTTCAAAATAAAATGCCCCAAAACAATTATAAAAACAATTAATAAAAACAAATAATATATATATATATATATATATAAAATAACAAAAATGATTTATAATCTGGTGTAACAACATACACTTGCTACACTTGCATGCACATTAATGACATCTTTTATTTAAAAACAGTTGTTTGGGGGAAAAAAAGTGAATGTCATTTCATTTCAATAAAAGATGCGATGCTTGATTTGGTGTATTTTGCTTATTGCGCTCGCTTGCGCTCTCTTGTGGGCATAGCAGACAATAAAGCACTTTTTTCCTCTAACATTAAGTATTGCCTTTAGAATTCGAATATAATTTTGCAAATATTTCAGAAAGAATTTCGAATTTAGCTTTTCAGCCATTTTGACAGCCCTAGTCACTAATATGCAATGATGTCATTGAACAAGTGTCTGTCTAATACCTGAGTATAAAGTGTCTATTGCCTGATCTCTGTTGAGTTTTATACATTTGTAGACGTTTTAATTAGTTATTTGTATAATTAAAAGGAATAATAGTAGTTAATAGTCTCTGTTTGGCTGACCCATCCATTGAACAAATAAAACAAGCCCTGAAAATTAATAAAATAATACATATTATACAGACGCTTAATATTTAATGTTAGATGATTAGTTAATTGCATCTTTCAATAAAACATTTGCAATGTGTTTGTAAAAAGGTTTTTTGTTGCATTTACACTGTTTTGACCAGCAGGCGTCACCAGCGTGTGGAGTGTCGAACACTTCGAAACAGTGAATCATTTTGCAAAGCAATTGGTTCAATTGAGCTTCGTTTCTCCCCTCACTAAGACACAGAGGTAAGTACAGGAGTATCTAAATAAATTAGAATATCATGAAAAAGTTATTTTTTTCTGTAATTTAATTCAAAAAGTAAAACTTAAATATATTCTAGATTTATTAGACATAAAGTAAAATATTTCCAGACTTTTTTGTTTTCATTTTGATGATTACAGCTTGCTGCTCATCAAAATCAAAAAATCCATATCTCAAATTAGAATATTTAATTTCAAGTTCTATTAAATTACCATTCTCAGGGTATAAATACTGGGTTTAGGTCAGTAATCCCAACTGCAGTCATGGGGAAGTCTGCTGACTTGACAGTTGTCCAGAAGACGATCATCAAGACCCTCTAAAATGAGGGTAAGCCACAGAGGGTCATTGCTGAAAGAGCTGGCTGTTCGCAGAGTGCTGTGCCAAAGCATATTCATGAAAAGTTGACTGGAAGGAAAAAGTGTGGTAGGAAAAGATGTACAAGTGAAAGGAATGACTGTAGGCTTGAGAAGATTGTCAGGCAAAGCCGATTTAAGGAGTGGACTGAAGCTGGAGTCAGTGCATCAAGAGCCACCGCACACAGACGTCTTCAGGAAATGGGCTACAACTGTCACATTCCACGTACCAAGCCACTTCCGAACCAAAGACAGCATCAGAAGTGTCTTACCTGGGCTAAGGAGAAAAAGAACTGGACTGTTGCTCAGTGGTCCAAAGTGCTCTTTTCAGATGAAAGTAAATTTTGCATTTCAGTTTGATAGATAGATTTAGTTTGATAGATAGATAGATAGATAGATAGATAGATAGATAGATAGATAGATAGATAGATAGATAGATAGATAGATAGATAGATAGATTTAGATAGAAAGAAAGAAAGAAAGAAAGAAAGAAAGAAAGAAAGAAAGAAAGAAAGAAAGAAAGAAAGAAAGAAAGAAAAAGAATCGATTCTAATGTCCAGAAAATGCAATATTCGTCCTGTCCAGTAGGTGGAAACGAAACACTACAAAAGTTTCTGCACTTTAACCTGAGACGTGCATATATCAGTTCTCAGAAATGGCCTGTACTTGATACAAATGCAAACTTGATCAGATCATTTAAGACAATATCTTAAATTATGTCTTAAAATATACATGCGAGTGTAAATAAAATATACATTTGTATTTTATCAGAATTGTGTGTTTTAGGCTGATTAATACACTTAATATTGAGTATTTATAAATATGTAATGCATAAATATTTAATATGCTTTTCATTCGTTGATAAATATTTGGTATTTGGTAAGTTGTTTATCAGTGATCATCGAGGATATACAGCTCTGTGTAGGTTATGTTTGCATGAGAACTCCAGCAGCAGCTTCACATTATTGGTGCCTGTGATAAAAGGGAAGGGCCCCTGGCAGGGAACGTCGCCAAATGTATAGACAGCACCATATAGCGTACATATATGTATATATTTATATATACCTTATATATTCACCCCACACAGAGGAAGACGGACGGGGGTCTAAAGGGTCGGCTTTTCTGAATTGGTTTCGGACATCAACACAAAAATATCACCGGGCCCAAACACAAATCTTTGGCGCAAAGGTCATTTATTGTGGGACCTTCCACCCCTCATTAGTATCGAGTCATTTGTAGATGTTTCCTATAGAGTGGGGGAAGGCAGCCCCATTGATTCAGAGGTTTGGAATTTGCATCTGATTGCTGTTTGTCAACCAATGGTTTGACTCCCCGACCGCGGGCACCGCCTCAGATTAGACGCACATATGATGTTACTGCCAAATTAACCTCTATATCGAAATCAAATGAGGAAGCGAGAGGTGATTTAGAAAGAGTACAGTTCATACGGTTTCTATACGTTCTCGTATGTTCGTGACTGTAATTAAATATTGAATAAGAGAGCGTCGCGAGCGTGTTGTTTTTACGGGCAAATCAGGAATGTTCCTTCCGCTTCCCAAGAAAAAAACTAAACGGAAGTTAAACTGGTAAGTGAAGTGTCTTTTTTCCTCTCGTCACACATACACATTTTCCTGTCTGTGTTGACTATATAGGAAATACAGTACCTCTCTGGCATATAATCAGAATTTTTAGGAGGTTTAACGAGTTTTATTTTCCATCTTTTGTTGTTTAAAGCTCCTCTGATGATGTGTTTGTTTGGTAGTAGTGAAAGTAGATTTGGTTATAATAGTGTATGTTACAGCCATCAGAATAAACGTACGATACAAACACATACAGTAACTGCCACCAGACACGAGATTTATACATGCAAATTAGTGTAAATCCAAGGATTTTTATTTATTTATTATTCCAACTTATTGGATCTGGTTTTGATGAGGTAAGTAATGGTTTAATGACTTTCCCCCCCTTTTTTTTTATCTCGAGTCGATTATCTGTGATCTTGTGGATGTGGAACGGGAAATTTTAAATTTTAAATATTTTTTTTGTTTTATAAACAGAACAGGGTTCATTCTCCGAACAATATTATGTGCAAGACAAACATTAATGGCTTGTTCTTAATTCTTAAGTGCCCAAAAATTTAATCTCATAATTCATTATAATTAATAATTAGACTAGTGATTAGAAAGCATAATATTAATTGTGAATAATTTGTTGATACATATAAATAACAATAATTATTAATATTAATTCCATTCTAAAGTTGTTTGCATTCTACATGTGTTTTATTTATTTTTTAAGGTTATGTCTAAATGTTACATTTAAAATGTTACACTTTGCTCACTTCAGAATGATGTCTTTAAGGTTGAATAAGTATGCAATAACAATAAATGACAAAAGAAAATACTAGAACACACAGTAGTATAATAGCATTGTTGGGTGCTGTTTTTAGAGACCCATCAACCCTTTATCAATAGATATCTTTTTTTTTTTTTTTAAAAAGAACCAATTGTTATTTGTTTATGATATGTAATGTATAATGGATCGTATCCAACCTACTTAGGCTATATGTATTCACTTTTTATTATATGGATGAGATATAGCTTGTATCTGAATTGTGCCTGAGCAATTCTCAAAGCTCTAGATCCCAAAAGATCACTCTCAGGAGTAAGGCAAACATTTTTAAAGAGTCGTGTTGGAAATGTGACTGATTTGATTTCTTTCTGTCCATTCCTAATAAGCTCTTTAAATTGGCACAGAGCAGATTTCTTCAGCCTTAATTCGATTTCTGTTCCACATAAACAGAAAAGCACATTGCTTGTGTACTACACATGGCTTCATCACACACTGTACTGAAACTCTACACGCACTAGTGCACAGTCTGTTTTTTTTATATTTGCAACAGCAGCTGAAAAAAAAAAAAAATCTAATTCATTATCCACTTATGCTAATCTTGATAAAGGTGTTTAGAGAGAATATGTAATATATTGAAGTCAATAATGATATATAAAACTTAATTCATAAATGCACCAATGTTTACGTCTATATCAATTTCTATAATTAATCTTGGACAAGACAAGAGTTCCTTATATGTCAGTACACTAGCTGACTCCAATGAAACCACAGGATTTGATTCTGGAAAGATAAATGAGAAGCGTGTGTTGGATTTTTGCCATTATTTGGGTGGTCAAAACTGCAACAGAAGTGAAAGTGCATGTTACAGTTAGTTGTTTGTATGATGTTTGTGGCATTGCATTTCAATCTTTGGACAAATTGGACAACCTTTCTATAATAGATAGATAGATAGATTAATTCCCTTTGGAATAACTAATACTGTGTCTGGTGCCTTTAGGCACTATTAAATATCTCATTGGTTTGCTAAATGGCCTGAGAGAGAGGATTAGTTTTAAAGACGTGTTTGGTGATATACTTCAGGTTTGAAGACCTAATGAGCTGATTCTACAGACTGTATTGTCTCAAACTTGTTCACAGGGAGTGATGTTCACAATGTGGATGAATGTCTCGTGCATTTCTAATAATGTGGTTCAGTTCTTGCTGTGCCAGGCGATGTGATTCTAGCAAACGTAACCAATCTTGTGGTTACACTAGAGACAGTTGTAATAGCGTGAAGAGTCTGTTTATCGGCTGATTTGCATGACACATATAAGGATATACTTTATAAATATGGCAGTAAAACAAACAGAAGGGACAGCACCAGAAGAGGAACTTGTTAGTCGTTTGGCGCCATTTCGCATGAGATGATGGGAATTATATGATGCGTTTCTAAATTTTGTTCTAATTCTAATTCCTTATCACACTTTTCTTTAACGTTGCGTTTATGTGACGTGCAACAAATACTACATTTTATCAGACACTATTGTGTGCACTGCATACACATTCTGCGTATCTCGCGGGGGTTGTTTACCTGCATATGTGATGTTTAGTAAGTCCTGGGGTTGTTTGTATGTGAAATAAGTGGGTGTGGGGTTTGAACTGATAAAATGAGGTACGAACAGGAATGAGGCCCTGCATCCTGTCATACTTGTTATGATCAGAATGAAGCAACCATATCAGCCATCATCTTATTTGCAGGTTTTCAGGTTGGCAGACTCTGCTCTGAGCTGGCCAAACTGGTTTCAGCTTCGCGTGTTACTAGGTAGTGTTGAGAGGGATCAGATATCTAGTGTCGCAGCTCAAGGAAGGAACTACTCTTTTTTAGATTAATCCATATGCGTGTCTCGGCGTGGCCATTTTAGCACAGGGCTATTGGGCAACACTTTACACAAGTGAAACAGAAAGCACCATTGAAGCAAAAATGCTATACAATCAAACGGTGAGGTAAGAAAACAAGTTGGCGTCATACACGTCACATACTTTGTGTGCTGCAAATCCCCCTTTTGGAACCGGATTTTGTGTGCTGCATTCATGGACACACACGCTGCCTTAAATGTATTAGATGTGCCTATAAAAAGGCAGAGTTCATTGCTTCAGAATAGCGTTCTGAGTGTTGGGAGGAGGTTGTGTGGACTCAGTCGAGTGGCTTGGCTCAGGTTCAAACTGTGCCTTTGCCAAAAGCCACATATTAAAACGTTTCTGTGGTGCACTGCTGTTCAACCTCGAGCACATGCCAAAAAAGTGATGATTTCACTGTTTGGGAGTGTGCCATAAGGGAATCCCAGGCAGCTGATCTTCGATTTTCTTTCTGCAAAGCAACTTGGGAGCGATGTTTGGAGAAACTTTCTGTAACAGAAGCTGCATCCTTCTAATGTGTGGTCTGGAGCATTTTTGGCCATTGTCAAATTTGGTTAACAAACAGTTCTGCTGTATGAAGGCTGGCAGTTTGCCATCATAGTTGCACGCAAACAAAATCAACAGACTTGATTTGCTGGATTACAACAGTAATCATTCAGACTCTTTTGTGGGACGTGTGTTTATACGACTGTCATTAACTGAAAAGACTGGATTCTTTAGGTTATAATACAAGGCAAAACCCATACCCTCTACTAACAACATGATCCATACATGAAACTGAGAACTGACTCGTTCTGCCAGTTTATTTCCATCAGGTCTTTACAGGCAGAAAGTTTGCAGGCTAATGTTGATGGAATATTTGCAGTTCTGACCTACCCCTCTCTGAGCTCTGTTAATGATGGGGGTCATAAAGAGTTAAAGAACAATAACCATGTTCACATGAAGATTCTGGAATGCAAAGATGACAATTTACCAAAATGCAGCTATAGACCCAAGCAGTTTTGTTGTACAGTGATTTCAGTCATGGCTATTATTATTATAATAATATTATTTTTTATTCTTGTTCTTAAAAGCCTAGCCTCATTTTCATACTATTCTTTTTCATACTTTTCCATAAACATATTATATCTGCACACTATCCATAAAAATTGATGGAATGCATTAATTCCAGTGTGGTAACTAGTTTTGTCACATGATACCAACATTTTTGTAAAAATTTCAAAGTTTTATTTTAATAGCTTTTTAAAGGGGTGGTTAAATGCGATTTCACTTTTTCAACTTTAGTTAGTGTGTAATGTTGCTGCTTGAGCATAAACAGTATCTGCAAAGTTACAGCGCTGAAAGTTCAATGCAAACGGAGATACTGTCTTTTAAAGTTAAATGACTACAAACACGACCGGTTTTGGACTACAACGGGTTGGTGACATCTAGGGCTGGGCGATATATCGCATGCGATTATCACGCGCATTTCGTCAGTAAAGCCGGTTCCCTGATTGCCGCTAAATCGCCATCACCTGCTTTCAAATGGAGCGGCATTTAAAGACAGAGCCGTAGTTCACTGACAAGCCACGCAATATCGCGTTCATTATCGAAGGCGATTCATCTGCGATATGAACGCGATATTGTCTCGTATGTTTTTATAATGTTTGTCAACACACATTACATATTATGTATCTGCATCCACTAATCTTCCATTCATACTGACTAGTACTGGCTATTTGACAATTCATAATCATTCATAATTATTTTGAGCAATAGGATTATATAAAATATATAATATAAAATTAAATTAGGCTATATAAGTGGCCTATATAAAATTACAAAATAAACATTCATCAATCAGTACTTTTTTACTTAAGTACATTAAAAATCAAGTACTTTTGTACTTTCACTCAAGTAAAATTGAAAAGGAGCACTAAATACTTTCACTTGAGTCATATTTTATGATATGTATCTGTACTTTTACTCAAGTTCTTGAGTGTGTACTTCATCCACCACTGATAATGAATATCTTATTTACATTGTGTTTATACTTTGTTGATTATAATGAAAAGATTTACGAGCTTGCGGAGCTGGTATAATCACATTTTACTGGTACTTTTGATAACCCTAGTGGTTATGAATTGCTGTATTGAATCATTCATATTTTCTTATTTCTGTTCTGTTTGATCTGAAAACAACTACTGAACCTATCAGAAATGCAAACCATTTCCTTGAGGTTTTTTATATTTTTTACTTTCCTGTAGCACAAACAGTAGAGCATGACACTTGCAATGCCAAGGTCATGGGTTCGATTCCCAGAGAAAAAAAGAACTGATAAAATGTATGCCTTGAATGCAATGCAAGTCACTTTGGATAAATGCGTCTGCCGAATGTACATTTATTCTACATAGTCTTTTCTGATTGAGGTCATAAAAGCTGTTTCCATAATTTAGTTTTAGCGTCACACTTAAAGCTGCTGTCTGTAACTTTTTTGGGTTAAAAATGATTCAAAATCCATTTTTGGGCAAGTACATAACCAGCCAGTGTTAAAAACTATCTCCTTTAGCCCGATTCACAACAGTAAACTTGTAATAATGTTTCCTAATCTGGATGGTACTGGTGGGTTTCTGCGGGAAATTTGAGCATGCCGCCATTCCTTTTTGCGTCATTACGTCACGTCTGTTTACATAAAGAATGAGTCCCAGCTAGAAGGTTATATGACATTTGGAGGATGCTACATCAGACGTTTCTCACAGCAACTTCAATAATTAAATGTATCATTCTGATGGCGGATTGTAATCCAGAAAGGTTCAAATGACAATCATCAGTGACAACTGAGATTCACCCGTAGTCAAAAGCAAAAGACTTCAAACTGCAAAGTGGCTACAGAAATTGAAACCTACAGGTAACGCTACTACACACTAAATACACATAGTCACGCAATGCTGTTGTTGTTAACATTAACAATTTGAGAACAAAGTAACAATAATAATTTGCATGGTTTGACGTGATCCGAACTAAGCGACCGTAAGATTTAATCACCATTGGTAGCACGATTTATTGCTTTTTTTTTTTTTTTTTTTCTCAGTTGGTCAGAACAAAAGTGGCAGACATCATGTTCAGATGACATTTTCCGGTGAAAATTCTTATTTTGGTCATACTTCCAAAATGTAGAATCTGTGATTCTGAAGTACAATAACACTGATGTTTTGACTGACAGCAAACATTAGATTCATCCGCTGAGGAGCCGTGCCGATGCACAACCCACGTAAAGATAATTCTGCAAATAACTGCAACTGCAGGTTTCAAACAGAGATGGCGACAAAAAGGCAAAACTTACGGACTGCAGCTTTAAGGACATGTTTACTAAGTATTTCATGTTAACTGTCTGTGTGCAGTCTTGGAGAAAAAATAAAAAAAAATAGCCAACTACTATTCTTTTTTTTTTTTTTTCTTTGGTTGTTTTTTATTTTTTATTTTTTTAAATATCAATTAATTATCTTATTAAAGTGAGACAGACACAAAAACGACTAAATTTAAAAGGTTAGTTCACCAAAAAATGAAATAAGGGGAGTACTTAATGACGACAATTTTATGTACAATTTACTCAAAATTCCCTAAAAATATTTAAAGTGTTTGCACTCTCCTTTTGGTAGATTTTGAAACTGATGGAAAGATCATTTTTGTTAACAGCCAATAATATAGCCAAACATTGGCTAATCAATAGAGCTGGCTTATGTATTGTTCTCCTTGTCATGTCACAAGCAGCAGCAAATTAAAGTCTGTCTTTTTAATTACATCAATGCAGTTTCTTGTAGGGTTTTTTTCTGAATAGGAACAAAGTGGCGAAAAAAACGAGGTTACAAATTAAACTCTAAGTCTCCAAGTTTGATCCTCTTTTAAATGTTGTAAAAGATATTCTGCCCTTTTTGACACACAAACCTAATTTAAGCGAGGAGACTAAGGCAACATTCTGACAGAAAAAAAAAAAGAGTTTTGCATTCTATACATAGCTTGCTGTTTTAATATGAAGGCTTGTGAGACTGCAATAATGAGCCATGCTGCTGTTTAACCCTGAATGACCGTCGATACTGGAATAAACACGCGCATTCTGCTTATGGGTTCAATGGTGCTATAGTGTTGCTTTGCTTGAGGTAATGCTCTCAGGAATGCTTCTCTATGTTTTCTACATCAGCAGAATGAATGAGTCTTTTGCAGTGTTCTTCCAGACTTCCACTGTCTGTGTTGCTGCACGTTTTGTGTTTACTATACTGTGAAATAGACAAGTTGGGTTTCTTGCATCATCTTTGAGGTTGTACGTTTAAAGGTTTGTTATGTTACATCCTGTTCTTGAAGAGAAGAATGTTGAAGATGTTTTAGACAATATGCACCTTCACCATTAAACATCATGACATTTTATTGCTTTTGGATCCTATCATGTCAATCCATTGCTTTTATATTCACTCATACTCGCATACATAATTTTTTTTTTTTTTTACTGATATGCCTTTTAGGAGTACTAGTGCTTTGTACCTAACATTGCATCATTTTATTTAAAGAAAAAAAGTTGTTTGTGTAGAGTTCTCCATTTCAATTTTCTGTTGTGTGTCAAGCCTTCACAATGGCACAATATCCTCAAGAATATAGGGCCAAGCATGTGCAATTATGTGCACTTCTGTTCTGAGGAAGGAAATTCATGTATATGGAGGCCCACGCTTTCGCCCTCAGATTTGCCCACAGCCCTTACACATGCCATCGTCATGGGAACCGCTGAAGAGATGGTAACGAGGTTATATAATTGGTTCACCTTCCCTGAGACATTGAAAATACCATTTAAAGAGACATCAAACCGATGCTTGAGATTCAAGCCCAGATCTCTCACTGTAATTTTATGTGAAGTGTTTTTCCGTTACCCAACACAAGCTCAAAAATCCCCAGACTTTAATTACATCTTTCCCTTTATGTAACCGCATAGTTTTTATAAATATTTAGAACAGTTTTGGGCTTTAGGTAAGTAGGTTATATGGGTTTAAATACTCATTTATTAATAAATAAATATATATATATATATATATATATATATATATATATATTATACATCCGCTTGCTTGATTAACTGAAATGTTTGCTCTCCCATATGTCAAGTCAACCAACAGTCAATTTCTGTTTTATGTTGCAGTGAATTGAGTTTCCAGCTTTATATTGTGTAAAGATGTTCACTTGTCACAGCATAGATAGATATGTTGATCACCCTGCAGTCTAGTTTTTATTTGTGGCAGAAAATGTTTATTATCCTTTGACAATTCTGTTTGGAACTTAATAATTTCAAAATTAGCAATTGTCAGCTGATATATAAGCTCAAATGACAAAAATTCCCTCTTTATGATCAACTATAGACAGAGATATAAAAAAGAGATGGCAGTGCGACAACTTATCTCTGATTACCAGTTTGATTTGTGTGATTAACAGGTGCCTCGTTCTCAGTACACATGAGGAATGTTTAAATGTTGACACTGGTGATGTGAAATGACTAAATATGGTGTTGGTTTCTGTGTATCATATCGGATTTTTCTTAAAAACTAAATTGATACATGTTTATATTAAGCCTAGATGGGTTACATTTGGTGTTATACAGAGGTTAGAGTGGTATTAAATGCTTAGCATTTCAGTCAACGTCTCATTTCGCATCCTATTTGAGGTTTGTAATGTAACATTTCTCTGTGATATAAAGTTATGAAGAGAAAATTGTGCGAGCAGACTTGATTTTATCCACCCGGAATGGATTAGTATTGTGAAAAGTGGGCATTTGAAAATGGAACCAGACTGGATGTGAGTTTGTTAAAATGGTAAATAGTTATTTGGTTATTAGTTAAGTGACATCAATGGACAAGGAAATTCATTTCAGAGGAAAACTACATTTTGTTTAGAATGTAAATGTAATCTATTTCATATTTTGGGAAGCTTGTAGCTTGACAAGTTGCAGTTTCAAAGTAGCTTCTTCAAAACTGATCTGATGTTTCTAATAATCCTCAATGCTAGAGTAAAGAATGTCACCAGACCAGAACATCTCCATTTCATTTCCATTACTATGCAGCGCATGTATAGAACAGACTGAGTTAATCCATGCAGTTATGCAGTACAGGTATCAGAGATATCAAAGTGTCAAGCTTTTCAACTCATTTGTCTTTTCTGTTTGAAGAACTTTTTACTCTGTTACATGCCTAAAAGAAAAACCAATAATCATTGTTCTCTGTCCATCTTCATCGTGACTTATCTGATTCTAGTCAGCAAGGATTAAGAAACGGATATTATATTGAATGTATGGTGTAAATGCATGGGTTTCAGACCCCTATGGTGAATCTGGATGTTGGCCAGCTTGACGCTCATTATCAGTGTGGAATTAGACCCTTAGTGCTGCCTTTATCTCCTCTGTGTTTGCTCAGACTTCACAATCGCCAGCACCCACCATCCATTTCTGTGGGTTAACCCATAAACTCCCGGAGTCATTCAAAATCCTATCTATCTACTGAATCCTCTCCCCTTTCCTCAATTTTTCTTAAGAGTTCTCTGTTCTGTGTCTGATTCCATTTTTCTCAATCATGAAAATAAGTTAAAGGAATAGTTCACCTAAATATTTGAATTTTCATCAATTACTAAAGTCATTCTAAACTCATTAGACCTTCATTCATCTTCAAAACACAAATCAAGATATTTTAATGAAACCTGAAATTTCTGTCCCTCCATTGAAAGTCAAAGTAAAAAAAAAATTTATGAATTTTTATATAAATTGAGCAGTTAATCTAATCCAGAGGCACTTTATATGATGAACAAAATTAATTTAGGCTTTTATTCACATACAAACAATAGTCAAAGGAAGCTCAACCATACTTGTTTCATGTACGATAACAAACCTCATTTGTTCTTGCGGAAGCTCAAACGTGCTTGAGTGACACGCGATAACTTGAAGCTCAAACGTGTTGGCGTCACACATGAGATCAAACCTCATTGGTTCTTGCGGATGCTCAAATACTTGCCTGACCTGTAATATGCACGAGGAAAAAAAAAAAAAGATTGATTTGAGATGTTTTAAGAAACAAAGTTTTAGCATTAGATTAGGGTTTCCCCTTAAACCAATTAATTTGTTTGAGTAGGGTAAACTTATTTTATATTTTAAATGTATATTTCATTTATAGAAATAATTTAGAACTTTTTTTCTTTTGAGTTCACAAAATAGACATTTTAAATAATCTGATTGTAAATAATCTCATTGTGTTGAGTTTTATGAACTTGTTTCTTTTAATTCAGAGAAACTTAAATTTAACTGAAACTTCTATTTTCCAGCATGCTTTGCCATGACACTCAAAAGGGAAAGTAAATGCTAAAGTTAAGTGTTATACAATGGTTTTTGTGCAAGGCTAATGTTAAGTGGGAGGTTTAGTAGTGTTTAATATTTTGCTAAGATAATTTAGAAGAAGTTTTGTATGTAAAATGAATGTAACTGATTACCTCATATTTGAGTTTTACCAACTTATTTGGGTTTACAGTGTATATTAAAAACTAAATTTGAGACACATTTTAAATTTAACATCCAGCATCAAGGTACTAAGTTGTTGTCATACTCTCCTTTACACAGAGAGCGTTATAACGTGACAAAACCAGAACACTCCCAGTATAATCAACGAAGCATCACATGACATGTAGACACTGTGTCAAGATGATTTTATATAACAGATTTTGATGTGCAGTGAATAGAGTAAGGTGTGGCCATGATTGATTGTTGACAAATGGTGAAATGCAAAGAGTGTGTGATTATTTCCTTAAAGGCAATTGTGAATAGGCTGTGTTTCATAGTCCCTTCTTGTATCATGTCCTGTGAGTAAAAGTCTGAAGACTGTATTTCTGATGTACATTTGGTAAGTTTATTTGATTTCCATGAATCACTTCAAATGCTCAGATCTGATACAACTATTAATTTTTGTGTAATCGCTCAAAAATATTCACTGAAATGAGTGTGCAGTTTTTCATGTAATAAAAGTTTTAGGGAAGACATAAATATTGCTCTTAATTACTGTTTTAAAATATTAGTTATATTTTTGCTCTATTATATTAGTTATAATTATAGTCTTCATTTTGTGAAGATCAGTGAGGAGATTGTCTAACTTTTACTGTGTTTTAATTCTTGCGCTGCAGGAATCATTTACCCATTTACATATTGTTCAAGTGTTACTTTTATTCTTCAGTGGAACACAGAAGCTTTTTTTAATCCCCAGTGAATGGGGACTGAGGATTAAAAAGGGACACTAAACATTGTATAAATGTAATCCATATGAAAAATTGGACTATATTTAAACTCTGCGAGGAACGGTCTGAAATTTACATGCATTTATCATATGTCATTACTTCTTACTACTTGAATGGATATTAAAATTTGAAGTGTATAAACACTAGCTGTTGTGTGGCTTTGGAAGACTTTGAATATACTGCATTGTGCTTTCTGCCATTTTGGATTTTTAAAGTCCAAACAGTTCTACTGATTATATTAAAAAAGACATACACATTGTTATATGTCAAATATTTGTTTTAATGATTTTATCATTTTTCTGCTATTTTCTCTCCCAGGTAGGCCCCTGTTTGTAGGGGATCATCTTCCCCTTGGCTGTCTGCGGGTGTCTGCCAAGTAGAAAACCAACACTTCCTGTTTCTTGAAGTCTTCTGGATCAAGTTTATAAAAAGCAGTCCTGTTTGTTTTCGGTTTTGGGGGGAAGTGAAGGGGCCAGAATCCCAGCTTGTCCTGTTTCCCAGGCAATGAAGCTGCAGGCGGTGATGGAGAACCTGCACAGGCAGCAGAGAGCCAAACTGCTGATGGAGCAGGCGGGGCAATCACACAGCCCCGCCCCAATGGGGGAGGAGCTTAAATCAATCTCTGCCTCTGACACAGAGCAGGCACAGATGGCGGCGCTAGCAGCAATGCGCGCAGTAGCAGCTGGACTTCAGAGGGCCGACAGCCCCATGTCTGAACGTAGCAGTGGAGGAGATGAAGATGATGAAGAGGATGATGAAGAGGAAGGGGAGGAGCGATACAAAGATATGATGGGGTCTGAGGAGGAAGAGCAGATGTAAGTGGGCATTCACATGCAAATGAATGCAAATAAGTTTGTGGTTGTTTACATACACTACTGATCAAAAATTTTATAATAATTTATTTATTTATTTTTTTTTTTTGAAATTGTTGGAATAAGTCTTTTGTGCTCACCAAGGCTGCATTTATTTGATCAAAATATAGTAAAACATCAGTATTGTGAATTATTTAAAATAAATATTTATTTCAGTCTTAATATAATATAAAATATAATTTATTCTTGTGTGGGCGAAGCTGAATTTTCAGCATCATTACTCCAGTCTTCAGTGTCACATGATCCTTCAGAAATCATTCTTATATGCTGATTTGCTGTTCAAGCAACATTTCTTATTTTTATTGTGAAAACACTTGTGCTGCTTAATATTTTGTGGAAACTGTGATAAACTACTGTTAAAAAGTTTGGGGTTAAAACAACAAAATAATACTTTAAATTTAGCAAGGATGCATTAAATTAATCAAAAGTGACAGTAAAGTATTTCAAATAAATGCTTTTTTTTTTCTTTTCTTTTTTTCTATTTACCATTGAATACTGAAAAAAAAAAAAAAAAAAAAAATACACAAATACTAAGCAGCAAAAACTTTTTTCAGTGCTGATACCAAAAATGAACCATTATTAATAAATGTGTTCCAATAATAATTGTGCATTAAATCAGCCTATTAGAATGATTTGTGAAGGATCATGTGACACAGAAGACTGTAAGAGTTATGATGCTGAAAATTTAGCTTTATCATTACAGGAATAACTTACATATGAAAATGTATTACAATACAAAATAGTCATTTTTTAAATTGCAACAATATTTCACAATTTTACTGTATTTTTAATCAAACTATATTTTTTGCTGTATTTTTAAATGCAGCCTTTGTAAGCATAAGAGACTTAAAAAAATATATATATATATATATATATATATATATATATATATTATATATATGTACTAAAGCTTATTTATTCCAAACTTTTGACCAGTAGTCTTGTCATGTCAAGGGAAGTAAAATACTTAAATCAATTCTGAGCATCCAGATTGAGACAAAAAGTGATTTTAGTCAGATTTCTAACCACATCTAAAATGTTACATTTACAAATTCAATCCAAACTATATGTTTTAGCTTTTCAGACAAAAAAAAAGTCAGAAATTCCAAAAATATCATTTTTGCTTCCTTAAAGGGGTGGTTAAGTGTTTTTTTTCTAGGCTTGATTGTGTTTTGGGGGCACAGTTTAACATGTCTTAATGCTTCGGGGGTTTTTTTTGAAAACGCTGTATTTTTCATATATTTTACGTTTATTCTACATGAACGGCTCGTTTGACTTCCTGCTTCTATGAAGCCACTCACTCCAAATTACACAATGTGCTCAGATTGGTCAGCAGGTTGGTAGCTGGCCCAGTGTATCGTGATTCACTGAAGCGTCCAGAAACGACACGCCCCTTACCAATCGTTGCTTCAGTGAAAATGTAAATAACAGCGTCTATATTGCTGTATTAAATTGAGCTCGAATTAGACCCAGATGAAGAGGGACAAGCTGCAATCACGTCTTTTAAAGGACGTTTATGAATGGTATTTCATTTCATTTTGTGTCAAAGTGTTTAGATATGCTGTTACTGCTGTTTGTTAGCTTTCAATATACGGTTTTATCCTGATTAAAGCTTTACTGTAGCCGAATACATGACTGAGTAGTCGCATTTTTGTAAAGGTAGCTTTTAATTTATAGAATAAACAACTGTTTGTCTATGAACATAGAAGTTTGTTGGTGTTTGTAGAATTTAGATAACTGGCTAGTGAAGCAAAAAGAATTTGCTCTTTGTATATGTCCTTGATGCAACCAAAAATAGCAACAGAACTATACGTTTAAAAGACATGTACAAACAATAAAATGTACTTACAGTTTGAAGCCCATAAACAGCAGCTTCTGCTTTTAAAGTGGGAACTGCTTCTTTCAGTAAAAGCCTTTGTGCAAATCCAGCATTGAACTCATTGAACTGTGTCTTCAGCGCCACATCCAGTGTAGAAAATATCACAGATTATAAAGCGTTCTATTATCTTTTGACGCGTCCGGTGTTCACAACTCTTCCGCTTCCACATGCTGCGCGACATGGCCACTTTGTTGCGTGTTCCCGGGGGCGTGTTTTGCAGGGTTTATGATGTCACCAACCCACTGTAGTCCTAAACCGGTCGTGTTTGTAGTCATTTAACTTTAAAAGACAATACCTCCGTTTGCATTGAACTTTGAGTGTCGTAACTTTGCAGATGTCGTTTATGCTCAAGCAGCAACATTACACACTAACTAAAGTTAAAAAAGTGAAATCGCATTTAACCACCCCCTTTAAGGCTGCTAAAAAAGAAACTGGACAAACATCCCTAACATCTTCAGAAAACGTACAACTCTGCTTTGCACCTACTATATGTTTAATGTGTAGCTCTCTGTAAATTATTTTCTCATTTTAACAGAACTTGTGATATAGTGCATTTGGAGAACATTGAACCCATAGCAATGTTTTATTAAATTAATGAGTTGCCTGAATTTATAACAGTCTCTCATGTGTTGCCTCTTTAACATCTCACCGTCTAATGTGTTTCTGTGCAGAAAACAGAAATGGGATGAAGATGACTTTGAGGGTGAGATGGAGGAAGACTACGATGACGATCTAGGTGACGAAGGGCTGCCGTCGGGCCGCGAGGCCGTCGCCCCAGGCAGAGGCATCCTCCTCTTACCCCACCGCCATTTACACCCTCACTCCCAGCTGCTAAAGGCTCGGCCTGGTTCTGAAACAGAACCGCGAGCGTTGACCCACTCCGCTCATTCATCCCATGGGCCGCTCCATGGGCAGGACCACGCAGACTGGACCTATGAAGAGCAGTTCAGACAGGTGGGCACTGTGGGTAATTCTAACCTAAAACAGGTCTTGCCACAATGATGTTAGTCTAGAGGAAATGCAAACTAAATAAACACTCCTCCTCTCACACCTGGACGGTTACAGTTGTATAGGATAATTGTAAAGAATAGTATTCGTTGCATTCACTTCCGTAATGTGCAAATATTTATCTGGAATGGCAACATATGTTAAACAACATTGTCTTCTTCAGCGAAGTTTGTTGAAGCAAAACAGTATATCAAATAAATATTTGCAAGCAACGACTTGGTGCAGAACTTGAGGAAATAACGTGACTAATTTATCTCAAAGTTCTGCCTGAAGCTGCAAAGTTTTATGCTGATTGTGCGATTTTGTGATCTTGTTGAATTATGAAAGCAGAACTCCTGAACCAAGCAATATACAGCTAGAACTTTTGAGTAAATCTGACCATCATGGGCCAAAAATATGTACATTTTTATCATGTTTGTGTGATTTTTACACAACTAATTGCAAACTATTTGTTATTTAGAAGATCGTTCTTCTACCAGACTGTAGCTATGATCCTGAAATTCATTCTCTCACACAGCCACAGTGATTTTATTACATGCATTTGTTCATTTGTTCAAGCTGAACCATATATCAAAAGTCACACATATGATCTGTCACATAGCTATAGATTAGCTGTGGTTTAGCCCGTAAGTGCAGGCTGTGGCTTATGTGAAATACTTGTGATGTAAAAATGAAGTAGGTTCAAGACATAATTACTGATTATCTCAGAACATAAAGGCAAACGTTGGATCATGCTGAATCTCACGCATCATATTTGTGGTTTGTCGTAATGAACTTTGAACATTGAAGGACTCTCCCTTTAAATTAGTTCCTACAAACAAGAAAAGTTCTGTTGCTGTGTGATTTGAGCCTTCATTCGGAGCAGCTGTCATGACAATGACTCCTGTTAGATTTTGTCTTTTTATTAAAACATTTTTTTTTCTGTCTCAATTAAGTTAGAGTCAATACAGATCCTTTCTGATCCTGAGCCGCTTTGCTTCCTGACCACTCTCTTCTACTATCTAATAAAGTAAAAAAAACAAAAAACACCTAAAAATAAATAAAAATAAGCTTTCATTTGCATTTGTCAGAAAGATTAATTTGATTATTATTTATTATTATTTTCTTTCTGGTGACTGTCCATTAAACAGCTGCCATATATGTTCATGGTTTTATGGCTGATTTATGGAACTGAAAGGCGCCATGCAGTAGCTCTATTGTGAATATGTTCCATATCGTCGTAATGCTGCTTTCCCATAATGACTGTTTTATACACTCATAATTTGCTCTAAAAGTGCTGTGACCGTCTGTATCTTTCTTAAGGACATTTATAAACAGATTTCCAGTTAAGGAGCAGTGCAGGGGATTTTTTTGTGTGTTTTTGATGATCATGTTTGATTTGTACATTTTGTACCCTGCTTGAGAACAAGGTCATGTGATTTGTGTATGCTGGCCATGTGATGTGCTGAGTGAAGCATTTGCAGGTGTTTACAACTGTTGTTTGGCGGGCGGCAGAAATGCTATCGGGGCTTTAGCATTCAGTTCGAAGCTTGATCTTCATATCAAGTCGTTGCCAGAAAACGTGAATATTGTGGGCAGTTGCGTAATCGAGACGAGCAGGACTCTCTGTACGTTGAGATGTTACACAATGATTGGGTGGCACTTGAATGGTTGTAAAATGTATACTTTACACCCCCACCCCTGTTCTGAATATGAGAATGCTGAAACTGGATGATACACCCAGTTACAACAACACGCGAATGGTTTTATACATACTTGCCTGTTGTTTGGAAACTCTAGTATTTGAGAGAGAGCAAGCATGTGCTACCGTATGTGAGGAAAGGGTTAAGGCCTGTGGTTTATTTTGGGCAGGTGGGTGGGGGCAGCGAGGAATGTGCCTGAGGGAAAGTGATAATCTGGACCCTGTCAGAGAAAAAAAAAAAAAACGCTAAAGTCTTTATCGGCTGTCACAGCTGGAACCTTTCCAAACTGAACTCTGGCACATTTTAACAAATAAAACCCATTACTCAAGTAAAAACTCGCATCGAACTACAAGTCAACCTGTTCTCTGGCATTACACAGAGCATGTGAAAGGCTGTCAGCTGGTCCCTTTTTCTGAACCAGCTGGGACAAGGCCAGAATAAATGCAAAGCCTCTGTGTTTCTGATTATGTTTGATACAGATATTAATTAATCATGTTTTAAGGCATGCTGCCAATGTCTCTAGTATAACTATCTGTGCCTGCCATTAAGTGACTTGAATAAAGAAACAGATTTATTTGCTGGTATCAAAAATAACATGTCGTAATCATTTACACACTGAGGATGGCTTTATTGCTGTTGTTTGCTACCGGCCAAGATTGTGGTTTAAATTCTTTGGAATTGTTGTGATTTTGCCCTTTTTTCCTATATTGTAAGTTTAAATTCACCCTCTTGTAAATTGGATGCAGCAAATAGTTACATACTGGATCTTAAATGTTTGTTGAGGCTGATTTGTGTCCCTATGCAAATTTTCCTCTCGGTGCTGCCAGGTGTTCACTGTTTCATCTAACCTCCAAGAGACTTTTCTTTTTAGCTAAATCATCCTGTGAGCAGAAATCATATAGGGGTGTGTATATATACAGTATATATATCAACAGTTTAGGTGGTTTTATGCAACTTCCTCTTCCTGATAACTGAGCTCAGTGCCAAACATTTACTTAATGTTGTTTTTAGCCTTTTTAGGATGTAGCTCTTTGTATTACTTGAACTACATTTGCAATTCACTGTATATTTGTTTATAAAACAAACCATTCTGAAGCTAAATTCTGATTGGTCGACATGCCTGAAGCCATTATTCATTTGAATGCCTGTGTCCGTGAGTTCTACAGACACCTTGAACATTTCATTCATTAGTACAGTTTATTCACTATAGTTAAAATGGTAATAAAATATGATCTCAGAGTTAAACTGTCAGAAAAAAATAATCTTAATATGATCTCAGAGTTAAACCGTGTCAGAAAAAAATAATCTTAATATGATCTCAGAGTTAAACTGTGTCAGAAAAAAATAATCTTAATATGATCTCAGAGTTAAACCGTGTCAGAAAAAAATAATCTTAATTATGTCAGATAACACTTAAGCAAAACATGGTCAGGTCAAAGTGTCTGAATAATTTTTGGTTCTAAATGTTTATCAATTTTACTGGTAATCCAACTGTATGAAGAAATTTTGGGTATAATATGTCACAGTTTACTTTATTTTGCTATCCTAACATAAATGAACTATAGTGTTCTGCACCCACTAGTAAAAATATATATAAAATGTCTGAATAATTTTTGCTTTGACTGTATATTAATGTGGCAACAGTACTTGGCAACCCTAACCAATAGGGGTGTAACGATACCCTCAGGTCACGATTCAATACATATCACGATACTGAACTCACAATACGATATTATTGCGATGCTCCAAGACATAGGGTAAAAGGTTAACAAAAAATGTACTGTTGAATAAAATGCTACATTTGCTATTACATTGGGGCTGGAAATTAATAGGCTTGGACTTGGTGCTGGTAACCCAATGCACAGGACAATGGTGACACCAGAATAAAAATATTCATGATTCTGAAGCTGAAAATACAGACTTATTTTAGATTAATATGCTTGCTCTCTGTCACGGACTAGATGTATTTAAAGGGTTAGTTGACCCAAAAATGAAAATAATGTCATTTATTACTCACCTTCATGTCATTTCGCACCTTCGTTCATCTTCGGAACACAAATTAAGATATTTCTGATGAAATCCAATGACTCAGTGAGGCCTGCATTGCCAGCAATGTCACCGAACTTCTCAAGATCCAAAACATGTTTAAAACAGTTCACAAGAATACTTTGTGTGCACCAAAAAAACAAAATAATGACTTTTCAACTATCTTGTGATGGGCGATTTCAAAACACAAGCTTTACAAATAATTTGATTAGAATCAGATGTTCAAAGCGCCAAAGTCATGTGATTTCAGCAGTGTGATACGTGATCCGAATCACTGATTCAAATCAAATGATTCGTAAAGCAGTGTTTTGAAATCGGCCATCACTAGATTTTGTTGAAAAGTCGTTCTTTTGTTTTTTTTGGTGCACAAAAAGTATTCTCGTCGCTTTATAATATTAGGGTTGAACCACTGTACTCACATGAACTGATTTAAATACGTTTTGGATTTCATCAAAAATATCTTAATTTGTGTTCTGAAGATGAACAAAGGTCTTACGGGTGTGGAACGAACATGAGGGTGAGCAATAAATGATATTACTTTCAATTTTTGGGTGAACTAACCCTTTAAAATATTACTTAAAATATACATTATTATACATTATATTCAACATTTTTATATATATATATAATATAGTACAAACTCGATACCAAAAAAGTTAGGGACACTGTACAAATTGTGAATAAAAACAGAATGCAATGATGTGGAAGTTTCAAATTTCAATATTTTATTCAGAATACAACATAGATGACATATCAAATGTTTAAACTGAGAAAATGTATCATTTTAAGGGAAAAATAAGTTGATTTTAAATTTCATGGCATCAACACATCTCAAAAAAGTTGGGACAAGGCCATGTTTACCACTGTGTGGCATCCCCTCTTCTTTTTATAACGTCTGGGGACTGAGGAGACAAGTTGCTCAAGTTTAGGAATAGGAATGTTGTCCAATTCTTGTCTAATACAGGCTTCTAGTTGCTCAACTGTCTTAGGTCTTCTTTGTCACATCTTCCTCTTTATGATGCGCCAAATGTTTTCTATGGGTGAAAGATCTGAACTGCAGGTAGGGCTGGGGGATATATCGCATGTGATTGTCACACGCATTTTGTCAGTAAAGCCGGTTCCCTGATTACCGCTAAATCGCCATCACCTGCTTTCAAATGGAGCGGCATTTAATAGACAGAGCCGTAGTTCACTGACAAGCCACGCAATATCGCATTCATATCGCAGATGAATCGCCTTCGATAATGAATGCGATATTGCGTGGCTTGTCAGTGAACTACGGCTCTGTCTATTAAATGCCGCTCCATTTGAAAGCAGGTGATGGCGATTTAGCGGTAATCAGGGAACCGGCTTTACTGACAAAATGCGCGTGACAATCACATGCGATATATCCCCCAGCCCTAACTGCAGGCTGGCCATTTTAGTACCCGGATCCTTCTTCTATGCAGCCATGATGTTGTAATTGATGCAGTATGTGGTCTGGCATTATGTTGGAAAATGCAAGGTCTTCCCTGAAAGAGACGACGTCTGGATGGGAGCATATGTTGTTCTAGAACTTGGATATACCTTTCAGCATTGATGGTGCCTTTCCAGATGTGTAAGCTGCCCATGCCACACGCACTCATGCAACCCCATACCATCAGAGATGCAGGCTTCTGAACTGAGCGCTGATAATAACTTGGGTTGTCCTTGTCCTCTTTAGTCCGGATGAACATGGCAGTCCCAAGTTTCCCAAAAAGAACTTCAAATTTTGATTCGTCTTCACCACAGAACAGTTTTCCACTTTGCCACAGTCCATTTTAAATGAGCCTCGGCCCAGAGAAAATGCCTGCGCTTCTGGATCATGTTTAGATATGGCTGCTTTTTTGACCTATAGAGTTTTAGCCGGCAACGGCGAATGGCACGGTTGGATTGTGTTCACCGACAATGTTTTCTAGAAGTATTCCTGAGCCCATGTTGTGATTTCCATTACAGTATCATTCCTGTATGTGATGCAGTGCCGTCTAAGGGCAGGAAGATCACGGGCATCCAGTTATGGTTTTCCGGCCTTGACCCTTACACACAGAGATTGTTCCAGATTCTCTGAATCTTTGGATGATATTATGCACTGTAGATGATGATAACTTCAAACTCTTTGCAATTTTTCTCTGAGAAACTCCTTTCTGATATTGCTCCACTATTTTTTGCCGCAGCATTGGGGGAATTGGTGATCCTCTGCCCATCTTGACTTCTGAGAGACACTGCCACTCTGAGAGGCTCTTTTTATACCCAATCATGTTGCCTATTGACCTAATAAGTTGCAAATTGGTCCTCCAGCTGTTCCTTATATTTACATTTAACTTTTCCGGCCTCTTATTGCTACCTGTCCCAACTTTTTTGGAATGTGTAGCTCTCATGAAATCCAAAATGAGCCAATATTTGGCATGACATTTCACAATGTCTCACTTTCAACATTTGATATGTTATCTATATTCTATTGTGAATAAAATATAAGTTTATGAGATTTGTAAATTATTGCATTCCTTTTTTATTCACAATTTGTACAGTGTCCCAACTTTTTTGGAATTGGGTTTGTAGTTTAATGTAGTATTGTCACTGAAAATCTGTAAACTTGAATTTTTTTCTCACACAGTAATTTTGATTTTGAGTGAACTATCCACAATACATATTGTTGCATTTTTGTATTGTGATATATTGTGACACGGTATACTGTTACACCCCTACACTCTACAGTTGATCGGATTTCAAAGGGAGTGTCACTTATTTCGTGACAGCCACTTGTGTCAATTTTAATTCTAAATGTATTTAAATTTCAATGTATGGAAGCTTTTGAAGATTGCAACTTTTTATCTCACAGTTCTGACTTTTTTTCTCAGAATTGTGAGTTATAAAGTCAGAAATGCAAGAAAAAAGGAAGAATTGTGAGAGAAAGTCACAATTACCTTTTTAATTTTTTTATTTAGTGGCAGAAACAAGCTTCCATAAAAATGTGATGTTTCATGCATAACATCTGTTACTTTAGTAAAATAGCTGCATTAAAGGGATAGTTCACCCAAAAATGAACATTTATTCACCCTCAAGTTGTTCCAAACCTGTATTAATTTCTTTATTCTGCTGAACACAAAAGAAGATATTTGGAAGAATGTTTGTAACCAAGTAGATCTCGCCCCCATTGACTACCATAGTATTTTTTTCTACTATGATAGTCAAAGAGGGAGATCTGCTTGGTTACAAACATTCCAAATATTTTGTTTCTGTTTTTGTTTTTTTCTTTTTGTAGTTTTAGAGTGACTGGCTTTCCAACGTAACTTGTATTTGAGAATTTACTTTTAGTTCACCTTGTCATAAACCAACTGGATGCATGGCTATTCTTTAATGAGAGGCTACCATGACACATATGAAGGTTAATTATTTCTCATTTTGTAGCTCTATAAAATATTACGCTTCTTCCTCTCACACAAACTTCCTGAGAAAAGGAGAAGTATACTTTGAAGTCCGCTGCATATGTGAACAGCAGGGCAAATGGAGCCCAGATGGACAGTAAAGAAAAGAGCTCTTTAAAAATTCATCACACCCTCTGTAGTCAGTTGCCATTTAGTGGTTTTAACATTAAACATTGATTTGCTCTCTGCAAATTGAAGGGGGTGACCATTAAAGACACAAAGCTGTGTGGAGCTTGGAATCTTTATATATAATTTTAGAAAATGGCAAACAGAGTGGGATCTATATACATTGAATAAACTCAGCCCCAATGTTGGGAGAAGAAGCTTCTATAAATTTTCAAACCAATGGGACCAGATTGTTTATACCCATTGCTGAATTGGCCATACCAGGATGACACAAAAGTTTTTAATGTTAGGTGAAGTTTACAATTTCGGTCAAAACCCTTTATCTCTGGCGCATGTTTTATTAGGCCGGTTTTAACGCTGTGAGAAACCTTTTTTACTCTGTTAATACTCTTGAAGAAAGTGTCGCACACTTACACGCTTGCTAATTGGTTTTGGTGTCCTCGCTTTGTTTGTATCTGTCAAACTAATTACAGTTTGAATTTTCAATGTTATCACTTGAGCGACTGTCAAATTTTCATAATCTCTTGCTAATTATGTTCTTTATTAACATTCTGCTGTTATCACTTGACCAGTTGTTGAATTGCCGTAAACTCTTGCTAATTATGTTCGGTATCGTCGTTTTGTTTTTATAGTTGAATTGCAGTATGCTTGCATTAATTACATTTGGAATCACTTTTTTTGTAGTTTAAACAGTTCTATGCGTTTCCACTCTTTGTTTAAACAAATTAAGTTCCTCACAGTTCCTGATGAAAACATATCAGTGCCTCATTTGCTTAATTCACAGATTTGCTTTCACCACTGACCTATTATCAGTCAGCCGTTTGATTATTATTCCTGTCTCGGAAAAAAGAAGTCATGAAAGTATCTAAACGGGGAATAAATCGTGATTAATGTAGACATGACATCATGTGTTCATATTTGCTTTCAGACAGACATCTCCCATAGGTATTCTACTATTCGAACAGCTTTAATTGCACAAACCACTTACTCATGTCCTAGCAGGAAAACGAGCCCTTGTAGACAGGAATTGCTGTTATGGGGAGTAGTTCGTAGCTGGATATTGTCCAGACATTGCTGCTGCTTCTGAGCTGATGTCAGACTGAGGGTTCTAGACATTGGAATGTAAACAAAGATGGCCGAAAAGCTTAGCCTAGCACTTTTTCCATTGCATCACACTTCTCTCTCACACTTCTTGTCCTTCAATCTGAAGTGTCTCTTAGGACTTTAAGGAGATTTCTTACCTTTGATGAACTTTTTTTTTTTTTTCTAATTCCACAATGAATTGGGTTTTTTCTTCAGTACATGTGGTTTGAGGTTGATTCTAAATTTATGAAAATGTGCACATTTATTTATGAATCATGCTTTCTATGTGAAACTTTTCGCCCACGCAGGTTTTACTCACAGATGTTTGTGTACATATGGTTGGTGAATGTGACAGAAAAAGAGGTTAGTTGGACAAATCTGGGATCAGAAGTCAAATGTTTGAACACTTTTTAATTAATGGAGATGAACAGGCCACATGAACTGCGAAACAGGAAGTGAACAGGATTCAGGGTGCAATAAATGACTGGAGCTGTTACAATACCAAATGTAACCTGATTCTGAACAGATAGTTTCCTCCCTTGCTCTATTTATTTCTGTCTGAGCAGGCATCTCAAATTTCAGTTAATTGTTTCATCTGTGTAAGTTCATTGTTTATGCAACTTTTTTCTGTTTCTGTGACTTAAGACATGAGAATTCCTTTTTATAGTAACTCATGGGTTCAATAAAAAGCTTCAATATGGTGTATTTAAAAACAATTAAATTTAGGTAATGGCTGATAAATGTTGATTCTCCTATTATTAAGATCTTTCAGGCATTCAAATGTTTGGCAGAAATATTGCTTTAGTTAAAACCAAAGATCTGATTAAGTTTCTATTTCATGTTACATTTTTAATGTGTTCGTTATAACAGCTTGATAATGATTGAATCATTACTCTTGAGTTCAATCAAATGCTTTATTGTGGTGTATTAAACACTTTAATTTAGCTAGCAATTGATCATTATTTTTAATCTCAGGGTTTTTTTATACTATCTATTGAGTGTATTCAAAACATACTCAAGACTTTCAGCATTCACAGATTTCAGTATCGGTTAAATTAATAAAAGATTTGAATAATTTAGCCAGAATTCAGAGTTTCAGGTTTCTGAAATCAATTTCTCATTCCCTGCAGGTGTTTCTGGTGAGGCATGGTTTAGCTAGGGACATTGTGACCCTCTAGTTTCTCACAGTAATACAGAAACCTCAGTTTCCTTTGCCCTCAATGCAACCCCTTCACTCAAATGAAGTAAGATTGAGGCATCTGAGAACAGGCGTCTCTGTGAGATCGATACTGTTCTAATGTGCTTTCATTGTTACCTTCCCCCCTTTTGGGCCTCGCTCATTTCCGGCCCATCCTCCTCCGTTGTCGTTTTGCCTGCCTCTTGAGGTGATTGGCAGGTGTGAAATGTTGCTGCGTTGTTTCGAGGCCAACAGCTCACGTGTCATCGAAATACAATGTCAGACCTTCTCAATGTCAATCCAAGGTGTCCAATTCAGCATTCATTCTCTCACTCACCTCTGAAACCCTTTTGAGATGTAAAACTGACCCACAAAACCATTTCACACCTTTATTTTGTTAATTTTAATGTGATTGTTAGGTATTTCTTGGGAAATTCATCAACATTCCTGAATTCAAATGAGGAGGCAAATTTGTATTCTGTTGGTTAGGTTGTTTATGTTGGATGTTTATCTTTGCATTACTCTGTCGTCAGTTCAATACTTCTATTTTACCACCAAGTCTGAGGCAACATTTAGAGCCTAAAATCAGTTGAAGAAAATTTAACATCCAAACGACTCTTTCATGTTACATGTCTCCACCCTGTATTTGAGGTAATGTCAGATGGCTCTGCTTCCACCCACTTAAAACAGATAAACAGATGTGTTTCCATGGTATGAGGGAGGGGACCTAGAGCGTATCAGCAGAATTTGGGGCAAAATGATCTATAGATTTATCTATTTAGATAGTGGAGCCTGAGGGGGAGATCTCAGAGCGAGAGTTAAATTCTTAATGATTGGTTCCTGTTTACAGTACTAGAGTTGGGAATCAAAATTCCAATTAACCAAAACAATTTTTTTAGTATGTTTGGTTTTAAAAATTTGTATTGCACATATGGATATTAAACATATGTTTGCAACTAGTAAAAATTTAAAATCTTTTTTTTTTTCTTTTTTTTTCCTTTTCAAATTTGCTGTTACAAGATGGAATCTTAGGGGTCGCTTACACGACACCATTTTCAACTAATAACGGATAACTTTTTATGCGTTTTGGACGTTCATTTACACGATGAGCGTTTTGGTGGCCTGAAAACGCAAACTTTTGAAAACTGGTTTCAAAGTGCAAGTTTTGAAAAAGGTCTCAGTGTAAACAACAAAAATGCAAATCTGTGAAAATGATGACGTCATGCACATGCAAATTACATGTTCAGTCTATAGTGTTTCATCGCCATCTAATGGCCTGCCGGCAGAATACATCGTTTTTTTTTGTTGTTGTTGTTTTGTATTGTTTTTGTTTTGGGGTTTTTTTGTCATTTTCATGGATGCGTATGAATGGGGATCATTTTGACAGTGGTGTCATCTGTATGTGGAAAACTTCTCCATTTTAACCATATCGTTGTCGCGTAAACGTACCCTTACCACATCGTATAAAAAAACCCAAAATGGCTTCAACAATTAATCACGCATTTTGCATTTGATGTCATTTCATAATAGCCTTGTTTTTCAATACTTTGCTAGAGGAAAAATCATAATTTTCACACTTAATGTGCTCAGACATAACAGAATATAGCAGTGAATTCTATGTAATTATTATTTTTGACAGGACAGGAATGTCACATTAAGTACTCTAACAGTATTTTGTCCATTGTTATACTGATTCACAATCTCTGTTGTCTCTTGTGAGCCAATTTTTTAAAAATATTTTTATATGAAAGACATTGGACTGGCTCATTCACTCTATGAATCAGATTTTGTGATAATCAAGTCTTGTCTAACTTGAAATGAATCAAGGGCAGCTTTATGAGCTCTTAAGGCTTTTGAGTATTATGAAACAACTGTTAAATTTCTTATGATTCCTTAAGCATGATTTATGATTCCTTAAAGAGTTAGTTCACCCAAAAATGAAAATAAAGTCATTAATTACTCACCCTCATGTCATTCTACACCCGTAAGACCTTCGTTCATCTTCGGAACACAAATTAAGATATTTTTGATGAAATTCAATGGCTCAGTGAGGCCTCTATTGAGAACAAAGCCATTCAAACTCTCAAGATCCATAAAGGTACTAAAAACATATTTGAAAACAGTTCATGTGAGTTCAGTGGTTCTACCTTAATATTATAAAGCAACGAAAATACTTTTTGTGCATCAAAAAAAACAAAATAATGACTTTTCAACAATATCTCATGATGGCCGATTTCAAAACACTGTTTCTGAGTTTTATGAATCTTTTGTTTCGAATTAGTGAATTCGGATCTCCTATCAAACGGCTAAACTGCTGAAATCACGTGACTTTGGCGCTCCGAACCACTGATTTGATTCGTAAAGCTCAGAAGCAGTGTTTTGAAATCGGCCATCACTAGACATTGTTGAAAAGTCGTTATTTAGTTTTTTGGCACTCAAAAAGTATTCTCGTCGCTTTATTATATTAAGGTTGAACCACTGTACTCACATTAACTGTTTTAAATATGTTTTTAGTACCTTGAGGTTCAGTGGCTTTGCTCTCAATAGAGGCCTCACTGAGCCATTGGATTTCATCAGAATATCTTAATTTGTGTTCCGAAGATGAACAAAGGTCTTACAAGTGTGGAACGGCATGAGGGTAAGTAATTAATGACAGAATTTTCATTTTTGGGTGAACTTAACCCTTTAAGCATGAGGTTTTCTTATAAAGACCTAGAATGGCATGGAGTGTATAATCATCTCCCTGCTGGGTGGCTGGTTTTGTACAAACTGGCAGATAAAAGGGACACAGATAGTAAAATTATGTGTAAAAAAAAAAAAAAAAAAAAACCCTAGGGTGAAAATAGAGAACAAGCCATTAGAGAGATTTATTGTGTGGCACTCTTCAAAAATGCATATATCCTGTAATTAACCCACTGGCCCCCTCATTACCTTTACACTCACTCACTGACAGAATACAGAGATCTCTGTGCTGCTATAATGAGAGCTCAGGAACAGGGGCAGAAAGCGAAAAGGGAAGGAAAGAAAAAGAATGAGCAATTTAATGTTGGCCGTTGCTCAGCTACCATCACTGTTTTTTCCGGCTGTACGTGATTAAATGGCAAGACCTTTTTGAGCATGTGAGGTGGCTTCTGCTATCATTAAGATTCTTCAGGCATTCGCACATTTCTTAGAAATATTGCTTTAGTTGAAAACCAAAGATCTGATTAAAATACCATTTTACAGTACAGTTTTTAATGTGTGCATTAATGAATCATCATAAAACGTACAATGATTGGTCAATACAGTGTACTTGAACACTGCATACAGACTGTTTTGTAAGGTGCTAGCTTGTATATACTGTAAATACTGAACCACATATTCTTTATAGTGACTACCTTTTGTATAATATGTGAAACAGAATGCATTATGCAATAACAGCATTCCTGTGTGAACAGTATAGTATGCTACTGCATATTGTTATAACTTGACCTCTCTACATGCGTCACATCACTTCATCACGATGCATATTTCATTCAGCCAGTGGTATCCAGTTATTGTCTTTTGCATTTTGTGGACATTAGTTTGAAAAACATTTAATAAATAATTAAAAAATGATTTGTATAGCACCTTTCATACATAAAATGCTTCGCAAATGACATGCATATAACAACATCAACAAACAAAAACAACAAGATTAAAAATAAATGCATAAGAAAATGTAATTGATCAAATGCTGAACTGAAAAATAGTAATCATGGCAGGTTTTACTTGTGGCTCATCCACTGCAGTGGAAAAGTAAGGTATAGCATTGGCATTGTAGTGTATACGGCTAAACACATTTTGCTTTGTTTACTAGCATGGTCTCTTGTGCTTTATTGCTTAAATAATGCAATTCCTGATCAGGAGGTCAAGAATGATGAGAATACATTTTCATGCATTGCGCTTTTAACCATTTTTGTCTGTTTGTGTTTTTCCTTATGCAGCTCTATGAACTGGACAGTGACCCAAAGAGGAAGGAGTTCCTGGATGATCTGTTCAGCTTTATGCAGAAGAGAGGTGTGTGTAAATGTGTTTTCCTGCTCAAAAACATTTCCATATGAAATCTTATAGAGCCCTGCCCAAACTCTGCACCTTGTGCACTCACATCAACACCCAGCTCATCTTTCACATCTCCACGGTGATGGTTATGTGTATTTATATCAAGCACTACAGTTTCCTCTGTTTATAACATGCTGAACCTGGGCTCCCACATTCATATGTGTGATTATAAACGTGGGAGTGCTAACACATGTCCATGTCATGATCTGGCCTTGGAACTGTTGAAGCATGTGTTCCCATCTAAATGTACTTAAACCCGCTGCACTGGCTGTGGAAAATGTTCTCCAACACCTGTTAAACCCTCCCCTGATTAATAAATGAATGACCTGGGAGAGAAATTTTATCAGCCATGTTTATTTATAGCACAAATGCATGTGTACCAACAACCTGCTGCCTATAAAAACTGTTCCCAAATAAAGACTGATATGGGAGTTTCTTCATTTGTCGTATATATTTTCAAACTGCTATGACGCTCAACGCAGCTGTTTGTTTTTGTGCAGGGACGCCAGTGAACAGGATTCCCATCATGGCCAAGCAGGTGCTAGACCTCTACATGCTGTACCAACTGGTGACAGAGAAGGGGGGGCTGGTGGAGGTCATAAATAAAAAGTTGTGGAGGGAGATCACGAAGGGCCTGAACTTGCCAACCTCCATCACAAGCGCTGCATTCACTCTCAGAACACAGTACGTCCTCGCTGACACCTCCACTGCAGGAGAAATTATGTTTACTTACATGTACAGGCCTGGCATTTATATAGTCTTTATTTAAAGGTGCACTATGTAACTTTTTTTTTTTTTTTGTTCAAAATTTAAATAATGAGTCAATACATCATCAATCTTTCTTCCAAAATGTGTTTTTGTCTCACCCTGAAATCACTATGGTAAGCCTGTTATAAGTGTTTAAATTTTAGACCTGTCGGGATGGTTTTAACATTGTGTACATGTGTCACATGTGCCTGTGCATGTCTCGTCATATCCGTAAACAGAGAAAAGATGCTCTGGGTACTTTGACGCATGCATGGAGTGGCATAGGTTAGTTGTCACAATGAGCAAGAGGTTGACATGGAGCAGCTAAATCTCGAACATCCGGGGAATCGCCGGTTTTAAAAAAAAAAAAAAAACGCCAAACAGAGGAGAGTCAGATAAATTGCTGTATGTAGCTCACTAACGGAGTTCATTGCAAAGCATTATCCATTGTGAAGGGTCGTTTCATTATGGTTGTTGTAGTGCTGTGCTGGAATTTATTTTCAAGGAAGTACCGTGTTTATTAATGGGTATAGCTACAATAATTTCTTCAGCTAGTCAGCCTGAGATCCTTTCCATCTAAACTGGCTATATCTCAGAAGCATAGTAGTGAGTGTTTTCATCTAGTGAGAACTTTTGGTACTACGGCCAAACAAAATCTTACTGAAAGCTAATTTTTTGAGATATCAAGCTCGAATTTGGAACACAACTTGTTTAGATTTATGGCTTTGATTTTCTTGCAGTTTTAGAGTAAAACGTGTTTTTGAAAATATATATTTCATATAAAATTAGAGTATTTTTGTGCACTTTTCATAACAATAAATGTAAAAATCTGTAACTTTGTTAGCGTTTTAAAACTTTTTTTCACTTCAGCAATAATGTCAACAAGTGTCATCTTTAAAAAGAGACATTTCATTTTTAGGTCTAAGCTCAAAAAGTGAAAAAAGGGATTATAACTACAGCATAAATATAATTTAGTAGCATAAAATCCCCTAAAAAATATAAAATATTAAATGAAAAACATTATCTAATTAAAATATAGTACATGAATTTCATTGAAATCATCATTTTTGACTGACACGCGAAGAGCACTAGTTAAAGGATTAGTTCACTTTCAAATAAAATTTTCCTGATAATTTACTCACCCCCATGTCATCCAAGATGTTCATGTCTTTCTTTCTTCAGTCGAAAAAAAAAAAAATCAAGGTTTTTGATGAAAACATTCCAGGATTATTCTCCTTATAGTGGACTTCAATGGCCTCCAAACGGTTGAAGGTCAAAATTGCAGTTTCAGTGCAGCTTCAAAGGGCTTTAAAAGATACCAGATGAGGAATAAGGGTCTTATCTAGAGAAACGATCGGTCATTTTTGAAAAAAAAATACAACTGTATATGCTTTATAAACGCAAATGATCGCCTTACACGTGCTTTCGCTTTCCGTATTCTTCAAAAAGCTTACACTGTATGTCCTACGCCTTCCCTATTCTACTTACGGAAAAAAACAGAACTGGCGCCGCATTCGTTCTGTAATGTTTATCAAAAACCTTAATTTCTTTTCGACTGAAGAAAGAAAGACATGAACATCTTGGATGACATGGGGGTGAGTAAATTATCAGGAAAATTTTATTTGAAAGTGAACTAATCCTTTAAAGGTACATTATGTAACTTTTGGCCCTCTAGCGGTTAAAAACAAAACTGCATGCATGTTGTGGAAGAACATTGTTTTGGCTGTGCTTCAGCTCTGCGTGACTATGCAGATGAAAATGACCCTTCACAGTAGGTAATGCTTTACAGTGAACTCTGTTTGAGAGCTACATATGGCAGTTAATCTAAAATGCCTTACCTGTTGAGTAATAAAAATGTTGATTCTGGTTTAATTACGAGCTCTGTCACCGTTTTTGCCAGCTGACTCTGTTCAGCGTGTTTTGAAGCGAGTGATTCCTGGAGGTTTGAGGTTTAGCTGCTCCATCTCAACCTTTCTGGCTCATTGTGACAGCTACCTATGTCATGTATACTTTGGGCTTGGGACTAATTAATACCAGGTTACTCCAAGGAGCCCAACTCTGTAAGAAGACTGCAGGTTGGTTTGTCTGAAAGAGTCAATTAGATAATTAATTAGCAGTGAACTTACTGTGTGTTCTTAATTTCTCACCCCTCTGCAGATATATGAAGTATCTATATCCTTATGAATGTGATAAGAGGGGTCTCAGCAATCCAAACGAGCTGCAAGCGGCCATCGACAGTAACCGGCGAGAGGGACGCAGGCAAGGTTTTGGCAGCTCGCTCTTCACCTACTCACCCAATGGAACACCCACCATGCTCTCTTCTCCCAAACTCCCCATGCAACCAATGGGCATCGCCCTGCCCAGCAACGGAGCCTCCGTCTTATCCTTACAGAAAATTAAAAAAGGTAAAACCTGCTCACAGACACAGAAATAATGCAGAGGATCATGATTACATCTCTTTAATGAGATCTTAAAAACACATGACTCATGGTGTGCATGTGTTCTTTAAAGGAACACTCCACTTTTTTTGAAAATAGGCTCATTTTCCTACTTCCCTAGAGTTAAACAGTTGAGTTTTTACCATTTTCGAATCCATTCAGCCGATCTCCGGGTCTGGCGGTAGCACTTTTAGCATAGCTTAGCATAGTTCATTGAATCTGATGAGACCGTTAGCATCTCGCTCAAAAATGACCAAAGAGTTTCGAATATTTTTCCTTATTTAAAACTTGACTCTTCTGTAGTTAACATCGTGTACTAAGACCGACGGAAAATGAAAAGTTGCCGATTTTCTAGGCCGATATGGCCTAGGAACTATACTCTCATTCCGGCGTAATAATCAAGGAACTTTGCTGCCGTACTTTTCATTTTCCGTCGGTCTTAGTACACGATGTAACTACAGAAGAGTCAAGTTTTAAATATGGAAAAATATTGAAACTCTTTGGTCATTTTTGAGCGAGATGCTAACGGTCTAATCTGATTCAATGAACTATGCTAAGCTATGCTAAAAGTGGTACCGCCAGACCCGGAGATCGGCTGAATGGATTCGAAAACGGCAAAACTCAACTGTTTAACTCTAGGGGAGTAGGAAAATGAGCCTATTTTCAAAAAAAGTGGATTGTTCCTTTAATGTTGCCAAATGGTTTGCTTTATTTCAAATGTGTTTTGTCTTTCTATCTATCTCTTTCTCTGTTGTAGAGGATGACGGGATTCAGACCCGTCTGCCAGTGTCTCTGGCCACTCAGACAGTAGCTGCGGCCCAGGCTGCAGCTGCACAGGCCACGATCGCACAGGTAGCTGCACTGGAGCAGCTGCGGGACAAGCTGGAGTCCGGCGAGCCCCCGGAGAAGAAGATTGCACTACCACTGGAGGAACACCAGCGGCTACTGCAGAGAGCCCTGCAGCACAACCTGCTGGCCATGACGGCACAGCTCCCCATGAACATTCGCATCAACAATCAAGGTACTGACACTTTAACAAGTATATCAGTCTGATACATGATCAGTATTTCCAGACCAAATCTATCAGTAAGAATGTGCACACATATTTTAAAACCAACTCTTGAGATCCACTTTCTTGCAGAGTTTAGCTCTAACCCTAATCAAACTAGCATGCCTGTAGCTTTCTAGCAGAGATGGTCTTGATAGAGATATCAGGGTCCGTGGTTCTACCATTGGAGAAAGCGTAACAGCCAACTTGGATGAAGTGTGCCTGGATAGCCAATCACATTACAGCCTTGACATCATGGAATTGCTTTCAGAGTTGTGACAGTCAGTCAATGTTTGCAGATACCATAGAAATGAATAAGAAGTGTCGTAAACTGAATCGTACCTAATCGTACAAAATTATCCATGACTTTTCTTATCCACCTTATTCCTGACAAGCCTACTGCATTTTAACTTATGAGTGGCACTTCTGGTTTGGGGAACATCCATTCAAAAAGACGTTTGCCCTACAAATAAAGCATCTGTCAATAATCTGTCAATAAGCTGTCAATTTTCCTTCATGTTTTATTTTCAGACATCATGAGAATAACGTAACACTTGCTATTTTAATGTGACATGTTATAACAAAAATATCTATGGCAAGAGCTCTTTTTAGTCGCTGCATTCTTTTCCCTCATGATTATTTTATTTTTTCCCTTTGCATTTTGCTGCAATTGTATGAAAAAGGACAACATATACTGCACATTTGTGGTCTGCTCTCCCGATTTAATTTAAGAATTCACTGGATTGCACAAAGAATCCATAGTTTTCTCCTCAAATCCTTGTCTCTTTTTTTTTAGGTTTGTTTTCACAGTTAAATACAATTTATTATCTGTCAAAATGATGGAAATTACTTTGAAATAGTATCACACAATGCTGAAGGTATGTTACATAATACAGATATTATTTAACCCGTCCGTTATTGCTGTGGAAAGAATCACGCTTTTGGGGTTATTCATGGTCTGTTGAAAGTACCTTGTTGATGCTTTTACACTTTTAAATGTCCTTTTAATGTTCGAAGGTTGAAGGATGAGTAGAATAATGTCATCTCATTGTACCCAGTTTTTAAAAAACAAAACAAAAACAAAAAACATATTATTGCGGTCATAGAGCGAGCCTTACAGTTACACCCATAATTCACGCAAAGCGTCATGGGGAATAAGGTGGATAAAAACAGAATTCTTTCCTAAAGTTCAATGGCAAACATGCTGAAGATTAGCTGATAGGCTGTTGATTCATTAAATAATAAGCTGTTTTCCAGCAAAAGCAGTTTATTCAGTGTAGTGAAGACTTTCTGGTCTTCTCTTCCCTGCGTACTGCAGCGATGCGCTTTTTTGCTTGCCTTAAAGGGATAGTTCACCCAAAAATTGAAATTCTGTCATCATTTACTCACCCTCAGGTTGTTCCAAACCTGTATAAATTTCTTTGTACTGTTGAACACAAAGGAAGATATATTTTAAATTAAGTTTGTAACAAGGCTGCTTTGGGGCACCATTGACTTCCATAGTAGGGAAAAAAATACTATGGAAGTCAATGGTGCCCCAGAAATGTTCAGTTTCCCACATTCTGAACATTCCCACATTCTCCTTTGTGTTCAGCATAACAAAGACATTTTTTACAGGTTTGGAAGTGAGTAAATGATGACAGGATTTTCATTTTTGAGTGAACTATCCCTGTAAAGTGGCTTTGTTTCTAATAACCCAAAGACCATTATTATTAGCTTGTACTGGTGTTTGATTAGGCAGGAAAGTGGATCTTGAGGGCCAGAGTTGCCCAGCCCTGGACTAGACAGAGGGTTGCTTGACTGATCTGTCTTAAAGGCCTAGTTCACCCAAAAATTACATTTTGTCGTCATTTACTCACACTCACGTCATTCCAAACCGATAGGACTTTCATTCATCTTCGAAACACAAATTAAGTTATTTTTAATTAAGCTTGAGAGATTTCCGGCCCTCCACTAAAAGTTTCATACAACCAAAAAGCTTCAAAAAGTTCAAAACGACATTGTAAAAGTAATCCATATGAATTAAGCGGTTTAATTCAAGTCTTCTGAAGAGACACGATCACTTTATATGATGAACAGACTGAATTTACATGTTTCACATGTAAACATTGATCAGCACATCAAATATGGTAAATAGGAGCTCATACGGTCATGCAAACACGGTTGAGCTTGTGCATGAACCAGTGAGGTTTGTTCTCAACTATACACCTCAAGTAAGTGTAGTTGAGCTGTCTTTCACCATATTTGATGTGCTCTACCTGTTTGTGTTAATGAATCAATATAAATATAGTACAATCAGTGCTGGGTAGTAACTTATTACATGTAATCTGGATTCCAAAAATTAAGTACTTGTAATTGGACATTTACTTTATTGATTGCATGATCACATATTCACACAATGGTAGTAAATCATTCATTCATAATTTATTGATTCTCCACAAAGCATTTTTACCACTGGATTTACAGAAATTATTTCCCAACATTGCATATCGAATCAACTCCTGACAAATGCATGAATTATTATTTGAATTATAACTCAGTAAGTCATTTAACCATGTATTGCTATGTCTTATTTTAAGGCTTTTGTCTTTCAACCATTTTTTTTTATTATTATAATTTTAATCATTTTAAATTTTGTATGATTTATTTAATTATTAGCTTTCATTAAACTCACAAACCCCATGCGGTTCCATCATGAACCCCCGTTTTGGAAAACCCTGACACATTTAATGCACATCATGTTGTTAACAAAGAATGCAATATATTTTCTTTCTCTTTGTATTATTTGTATATCAATATGGTACAATATTATTCTATTCAGTTCAATGTGATTAAACGAGTTGGGTCAAAAATAATCTAAAAAGCAGTCCTATTATATTACCTAAAATGTGTAATGTAACTGCAATTTTGTCAATTTGTAAGTAATCTACCTAGCACTGACTACAATCCTATATATTTATATACATTGCATGTTGAAACGTATGTGAAACAATCATTACAGTTACAGTTCGCCTACATAGAGTTGCCATAATTTGCATTCTTACTGTGGTTTTATCTTTTCCTATAAACACCAACCTGAGAAAAAACACCTTTTTTAAAATGTCTGATGTTTCAGGGAAACCTGTGTGTGGAATATCCAACTTCTGGTTCCTGAGGTTATGAAATGAACTCAGTGTGTTTTCTAGTGCAGTACAGCAAAGCCCCTCTTACATCATCATTCACTGGTACTAACTATATTGTAGGAAAGAGTGTGAAAATACTACCACAGCCAAACTAAATTACTGGCATGTGGTAAGTGCATTTTGTCAAGGTGGAGATGTCAGCCACCTCCTGTAGTGTGAGTCATTGGTCTGAGCTCTCATTTGCCCCGCAGTAGTAATTCTTGTACTGTTCTTACTAAATGCCGTTCTTGTGAATGAGGAAAGAGAATTGTTCAAAGTGATCTGATTAGATCTTATCAGAATTGAGAGTTGCACTAATGTATTTACACTAAAGGATGGTGGCTTGAAGGATTCATTAGAAGACAGAAGGTGTTGACCCATTTTTAACCGCAAAGACAAAAATACAAGACAAATAGCTCTGCTTTGTGGGGAATCCCTGCCTCGACATTGCCTGACTTCCTTTTCTTGGTTAGAGGTGTTAAATACTAGAGGTTTCGCCTCACATATTTTATCGGAACATGAATAAGAGGCTGAAGAAATTCCCCTTGTCATTGCATGTGAACCGTTTGCATTGCATTTAAGTTGCTTTTCACTGTTGACTAAGAAATAGCTGACTGGGAAATAGCTGACAGGCAGCGCCCCCTGCTGTAAGCCAGTGTGCTTTCAGATTATACTGTCTGAATGCCACAGATGATTATTATTATTATTATTATTATTATTGCACATACTTTGGGTTAGTGATTTGTTTAAATCCCCACCCCACGTGTTAAATGTTGGCACTTAACTTGTACCAGACTGTTTGTGTTGCGTAAATAAATAATACCTCATGCTACATTTTGAGGAGAGTTGTGCGTTTACTTTTCCAAAGTGAAAAAAAAAAAAATGAATGTGCTTTTATTCAAATGTAAACTCTGTTTGTTGTCCATTAGAGAGCAGATCAGACTCTGCCATGAACCTGACTACCAATGGCTTAAACAGCATCAGCATGTCTTTGGAGCTTAATGGTGTCGTCTACACCGGTGAGGATTCTGTCCCTATGTAGATTTTTTTTTTTTTTTTCTCTGTTCAAGTTTGTTTTGATTGTGACCAATTCTTCCTGTTTTCTCATTAATAGGTGTTCTCTTCGCCCAGGCCGCGGCACAGACCTCATCGGGGGCATCTAACAAATCTTCCGCAGGCAACAGCGGGCCTCAATCAGTTCTCCACACACCTACCTCATCCTCCTCCAACAACCAATCGCCATAGCACCTCAGACTCTCTCCCTCAAAGCAAAACCAAAACCTCAGTTACTACAGAAGATATGCCAAAAAAATAGTGCAGGAATAACTGAACCGTTCTCAACTTGAAGTACACTAGCTCAGGTCTTTTATTTACACTCTCCTTTGTTCAGGAGCCGAAAGAAATCTAAAATAACAACAGAGTTTATTATAAAGATAATGATATATATATAATGTATATGCAAAACCTGTGAATAATTTATTTCTCTTTCTGTGAGCACACTGTCTGACGTTAACAAGGCAGTAGGATTCTGCTTTTTAGGGTTTTATAGTCTCTGACTGATGAAAGCTTTTCATCTATAAGCAAAACCATAACAATAGTAGTATTGTTATAACGTGTGATGCAAACAGCTTAAGGGTCTGAACTAATAATATATTATTATAGATTTTATTTTCTCTGTATATGTATCTGCAGTGCCTTGTGAAGGTTTTTCCTCCGCACAGTTTGAATGTGCTGTTGACAGGCGAGCGTCTAAACTTCAGCGCTAACACAATACAATACAAATGATGTGAAGGTTTTGTTTTTTTTTGACAAGTATTCAACCATTTGGTTTCCCATCTCAGAGGTCAGATGGTGTCAATGATCTTAATATCAGTCATGCTAAGGAACTCATAGGCATGCATTTGTAGATGTATAGACTTGCGTTCATAATGTTTTCATTATTTGTGTTTTTTTTTATATATATATTTGCCTTTTCACGACTCCTGGCAAACTCTGCAGGCTACATTCGCCACGAGCCTCGCAAAGGTGGCTGAGGTATTTCAGGGACCGAACGACGTTACCTGGAACTGCCGCAGCCCACAAACTCTTTTGGCCCATAGTTGCTCCAAAGTAGAAAGAGTTCAGAGGTTGTTTTACCTGTTTGTGTAGAATTTTGTGTAGCTTTCACTCAGATCAGTGGTTTGGATGAAAATAATCACAGTTTGATTCAAAGCATGACAGTTTAATAATACGTTTGTTTTAAGATTTGAACAAACGATTCATCTCGTGTTTGATTACTACACTAACTGAAGATTTAGTTTGTCACTTCATCGGGTCTTTTAGCTTAATGTAATGCAGTTTTGAGTGTCATTGAGGGGTCCAACGATGTAGCTTTTGCTTCATCATGCAGGGCAGTTTCTGATTATGTAATTTTAACAAAAAAAAAAAAAAAAAACGCGCAAATCAGAGAAAATTCTAATTACAATGGGATATTTTGCAAGTGTCTCGAGCAGAATGAAATATTCTTTTCTAAAAGGATTTGCTTTCCTTTGTTTAGAAATATTAGATCACACCCTTCAAAGTTGTTTTCAATCATGTCATCAAGGTCTTTTTCCTGTCCTCATCAACATGTAGCTGCAATTTATGAATTATGTCAAGCTCTTCTAGCATTACACTGTATGCAAGGTCAAAAAACTCACTTGGAGGGCATCTAGGGGTAACGCTTTCTTTTGACTGACACATAGTTGTCTAGCAACTACTGTCTTAGCTCATGTGAAGGTGAATAATTTATTTTGCATTTCAAGTTAGTTGGGTGTTTGGAAAATAGGGTTTCCATAAGCTTAAAGCTTTATTTATATCCAAAACAGATTATTTGGAGCAACTTGAAGTTAAATGCCTTGATCCTTTATTTGGGATCAAACTTGCGGCCTTTGCTTTCACAGCTGATATCCTTAACCGTCAAGCTACCACCTCCTCTTTTTTTTTTATTTTAATGCTCACTCTTGAACCCTTTATTATTCACAAGGACCATAGCTGCTGTACAGGAAACAGTCTAGGAAATGTTATTGTTTCTTTCTGTATTGTACAACTGTACATATATATTTTTCTATTTATATCAGGACAACTCATTATCATAACACACTTTAAAGTCATTACTGCCAAATCTCTACCTCAAAGACTCATTCATCAGCTCAGAATCGTTTGCAAGCCTTCCCAGTTTGTCACTATTCACATGGATTTACCTGCTGTGAAGTAGAACAGGGCATACATAACCCTTTGTATTCAACTGAATATATTAGCCATGATATCTGATTCTTACTCGTAATTGTAAAAACGCCACACTGGGATCATGGCATTTTTCTTCTATGCTTATCTAAAAGAGAACCGTTTCGTCTGCCATCCTGAGTTTTAGAATCAAATTCTCAACTTTAAGTGATCATGTAACAGTAGTTCTTTATTGTAATGGCCTTTACCCGGTTTTCCGATCAGAGATGCTGGGTTTTTTTCCCTTAGGAAACTATACTGTTACTACACAGAGTAAGACAGATACACATAACACCCGCTTAAAGCAGTTGGTATCCATAAGAGGGGTGTCAGATCTGTTTTCACTTTGATGTATGCCTTAAAATATGCAGATTTCATAAAGTAAATATAGCATGCCAATGTAGTCAACTTTATTGCAAGGACAACCAAAATTGCTGTACAATAAAACTTCGCTATTATTGCAGGAGGCCTTATTGATATTTCTTTGTTAGCTTTTCTCTCTTCACAACTTAATGTTACACTAAAAATCAAGAAATTCACGTGTCCAGTACATAGACAGCTGTGAAATTTAGGTTTTACATTATAATAAGGCATTTGTCGTCTTCTCAGGAAATACAATTCTACCTCTAGTTTTACAGATATGTTCATCTTAGTGCTGTGGTCGCAGTGCATGTACCATTTATTTTACCCTTTTATAATGGTAATGGTAAATGTTCCCTTGGCACACTGACTCAAGGATTTTTATTAATTGCAAGTATATGTATTTTTTTTTTTTTTTTATCTCTATATCCCTTTCTTATGTGAGTGCTTTTGAGTTTTGGCTTGCTTAGTTTGAATCTGAAATTGCTCCTCGGAGAGACCAGCTTTTGGTTACGGTGCTGAACACACCACTGATGCACCAGTCTGTGTATTTCCACTTGTGCGTTTTTAAAACGTTTGAATTGCGTGTCGACCTCTTGACTGCTTCTATTAGGGGTGAAGGACAGAGACAATCCTAACCCATTTAATCTATCTATTGATATGTAACTGGGGGAAAGGGGAACCAAAGAATGTCACATAAGTGCTGTTATGGCCGGAATATTATAGATTCAAAATACTCTATAATCTAGGAAATAATCACACAACAACTGTACCTCTCTCAGTCTGAATACTGAAAACCCAGATAATGACAAAAAAAGACCTCAACACATATTCAAAACAAAATGCAGTTAACAGATGAAATTGAATTTTTCTTTTTTAACTGAAGTTATTTGCCTTTTTTTATATATGTTGTAATGTAATGGTAATTCTGGCGCTTCAGTTCGGGTGTGTCTATTTTTTGTTGTTCAGTACGTTATTGCCCTGTTTAAAAGAGAAAGTTCATGTTGATGAGTTTTGTTGTTTCAGAGTTTGCGAAATGTACTCTCAACGTTTACATTTTATAATTGTCAAGCATCAGATTTTTCAATGTTTGATTTTTCAAAATTGAGATCTTCAGCTGTTAACATAGACGTTGAATACAATAAAATGTAATTCTGATGTAATGTTGTTAGTGCAGTTATTTATTCTTTTCAGTTTTAAAAATATATATATTATGGAAACGTCAACACAATACTTTTCCATGTGAAAATGTCTTGTTCAGACAGAACTTTAGAGGAGGTACAGATTAATTTGTATTTACTAAATCATGCTATATTAAAATGCACATAAAGTATATTTTTTTTTTTTTGTATTGTAACTATCCACTTAAATATGCACATATTTCAAATGATATCAAGTGTAACAGACACCACCAAACTTTTTCAGAATTTTCTTATTTTGCAAAAAAACAACATCATAATTGTCAAACTTGACCTCTAAAACTAAACACACCATATTAAATTCAGTTGCATGTTGTTAGACAACAGTACAATCCATTGAACACACTGTAGGCTACATGTATCCCTCACAGTCTCCTTTTCGTTCCTGTTAAAACTTAAACATGGCTAGAGGTTGATGTTTCCGAATTTTAAAGGGGTTATATGATGCTTTTAAATGTTTTCCTTTCCCTTAAAGCGATAGTTCACCTAAAAAGTAAAAATTCTGTCATCATTTATTTACCCTCAAGTCGTTCAAAACCTGTATGAGTTTCTTTCTTCTGCTGAACACAAAAGAAGATATTTTGAAGAATATGGGTAACCAAACAGTTGGGATCTCACTGATTTCCATAGTATTTTTTTCCAAACTATCCCTAATATGGCCAACAGTATACCAATGAAAAAAAAACAACTCATATATAAGCCATATCATTCAAAAAGAAAAATGTCACATTAAGGTCTCTAATTTTTATGAAACGTTAGGTATTACCATAGTATTAGTACCATAGTATTACGTTGGCAAATGTCATTAAATAACGTTTAAAAGATAATGGAGAAGTTATTTAAAGTCCATATTCTTTAAAGGATTAGTTCACTTTCAAATACAAATTTCCTGATAATTTACTCACCTTCATGTCATCCAAGATGTCCATGTCCTCCTTTCTTCAGTCGAAAAGAAATGAAGGTTTTTGATGAAATCATTCCAGGATTATTCTCCTTATAGTGGACTTCAATGGCCTCCAAACGGTTGAAGGTCAAAATTACAATTTCAGTGCAGCTTCAAAGCGTTCTACACGATCCCAGACGAGGAATAAGAGTCTTATCTAGAGAAACCATCACTAATTTTCCAAAAAAAAAAATTAAAATTATATACGTTTTAACAATAAATGCTTATCTTGAACTAGCTCCCTTCTTCTTCTCTATTAGAATTACGGCAGTGTAGACGCTACTAAGTGTATTATTGCCCTCCACAGGTCAAAGTTTGAACTAATTGTTATATACTTGCACTAGCATATTGTATATGACAGTTTAGTTCAAACTTTGACCAGTGGAGGGCAGTAATACACTTAGCAGTGTCTACACTGCCAGAATTCTAATAGAGAAGAAGAAGAAGAGAGCTAGTTCAAGATGAGCATTTATGGTTAAAACGTATAGACAAATCCGGCGAAACACGGAAGTAAAGCAGCGCCGCCATTACTGCGTGCCTTGCTGCTAAGGAAGTAGCAGAAGTAGCGTGTTGGTCCCGTAGGCTGTAGCAGATGTTAGCTATATAGTTTTTTTTAGTACCTATGCTGTCCAGTGATGCCGGGCAGAGCGTGTTGTGTGGTTGGTTGTTTTAACAACAGCACAAAACTACAGGCCTGGAATAAAACCGTTTGTGTAATCCACAAAGCTTTGTTGCACATTGACTGCCCATGTTTAGGGCCATACGGATTGCACAGAGTTCCTGGTCGAGCGGAGGACCAAGATGTGCGTCAAAAGTGGATGAAACACATAACCGAGGTGGCTCATCGCATGCCAGATGATTAATAAAATAATCTTCAATACCAATAAGAACATGTATTTTATTGCTACAACTGGTCGTGGCTAAGGCCATCCTTAAAAATATTTTGGTTTGCCGTAACAGCCAAAAAAATAAAAAATGGTCGGTAGGTCGTAAAAAATGTAAAAAAAAAAAAAAATTTATTGCATCACATTAAGTGTATTGTGATTGTCAAAACATTTTAGTAACTAAGCTGAATTTTATTAGGTTTAGTGACATGTTACAATGTTTACATGGTAGGCTACAATTTCTGGTAAGCTACACTTTTTTATTATTTTTATTCAATTATTATTATTTAATTATTATTGTGATTTGATTTAATATTGACTCATTTGGATAAATATTAGGTAGGCTATAATTTTTCTCAAGAAAAAAACAACTCACCTAACTTAATGCTGTAAACATGAGAGCCCTATCAGCTGGCAGTATTATTTAAAAATAACAATTTAAATATAATGCATTTTTTATTATAATAACAACTTTATTTAATGATATAAGTAAAAATATAAAAAAGATGTAATACAGTACACATATCAGCTAAAACAGGTTCTGTGTGAGGGGCTGCTAGCTGACAGCATTCGGTCATTTCTGAGAGATTTACCTCAGACGAAGGTAAGTGTGAATACATAAATCCATTTTGAAAAACATGTTTACAAGAACATAACATTATACGTCGTCTGATGTTGTAATATTTTTTAAATCTGTATTTCTAGCATGTCACATTTACAAGCACCAAAACGGTATTTATTGTTTGAATTTCGTAATAAAATTGACAGAATCTGAGAGCTGAGATTTTATTTTCTATCATAAGTAACCTGCTCTGTCTAGCCTGTCGGTCTCTGTGTCCTCTTTACTTCGCGATTTTTCTGTGCGTGAGAAAATGGATGTGTGGCGTGAGAGCGTGTGAAAAGCGTCAATTGCGTGTGTCTCACATTTTATTGCATTTGTATTAGCTGTTTGAAGAGTAAAAAAAAATCCGTGGGTCTTAACGCAATTACAATCGGCAAGTCGGTCGGACTAAAAGGGGAAAAAATAATTAATTTGGTCGGTCCTAAATTGACAGGGTCGGTCGGGTTATGGCAAACAAGAATATTTTTAAGGATGGCCTAATAATTATTTGAAACTTAAGCTTGTGAACATATTAGCAACACAGCTATAATGACAGCGTTCGGTTTTATTGTTGTCATCAATTAATATACTTCTTAATTACATTACATTACATTTTTACATTATTACATTATGTTGTCAATAAATTACCTTTATCTGTAAGTTTTGGCCACTGCCTGACATCATCTACCCATGTTCCCTTTCACCAGACATTTTCTTTAATGAGCAGGATGCGCTTTAATTGAAATGTCATTAGAGGGCACCGGCCGGCAAGTGTCACACCGTCACACTTCGCAGGCACGCAGTAATGGCGGCAGGCAAGATGGCGGCGCCCATAGAGTTCGCGGCGGATTTGTGTATAGAGAATACGATTCTGACGTCACGCCGCGTTGAGTTCTGGGTAATTTCTTTGTTTATACGCCATCTTGACAGGATCGCACAGCATTTCCGTCATTGAGTTTAGTGCAGTATTTTGTTTTCTGTCATGACTGTGAAAAATTTCACCATTGTATGTCATTAATGCTGCATCGATAATGGTGATAGTAACTCTGATAATCGTTCTGAGAGAGAACCGGACAATGAGCAACGTTTTTTGCCTTTTCTACGTGTAAAAACAGCAAGGAAAGCAGGTCGAGGAGATGACGAGAAGACGCCGGATGGCAAATCTTTTAGTAATGGCACTGATTAAACCCACTGCATATCACTCAATAAAAGAATGACATTGCTGAGTGTTTTTTGAAATTTTTGGTTTAATAATTAACATTACCTTTTGCGAGTCTGACTCTCACTCCGCTCATGAATTCATGACATTCAAATGCTTTTAAGAATGAAGAAACGCTTAATGCACCGAGACAAACACCAGATTCTGTACATATCTGTTAAAGCATACTGTGTGGAGAACGCGTTGCGTTCATATTCATGGCTCGTCTGCACCTCTTTTAATATAATGTCATCATCATAATACACTAAGCCAGCGTTTTTAAAAGGTGCCCTTGCAAGGACTCACTACTAAACTGTTGACAAGCTCCTAGGGTTTTGATTTTGTTTGTCATCTGTTGAAATAAATATAAAAATACAGTGTGTTCGTGTCCGTCTGTCCGCTGACTGACCCATAATCTCTGATTCTCTGGGATCGTGGAAAGGAATATTTACAATGACAACAGTTGTAGGCCTACTCAATATGCTCGTTTAAGCATAATTTAAACGTTTCCAACAAATAAATTAATCGATTTTTCTCAGCGTGTTGAACACATACTTTTATTTGGATATTCATATGATGGCTGAAGCAGCAGCGAGCGTCCAGTGTGCGACACGGTAAACAGATGAACATTGTAAACGAAATTCTACAAAACTTAAAAAAATAAATAAATAAAATTATCATGCGATGCTATAAAATAGCTTCTGTTCCCTGCAAACGATACCCTTAAAAATGTGAATGTTCCACTTAATGGCAGAAACAAAACAATAGGTAAACAAGTATCTGTATTCATTTCAGTGCAAGTAGTAGGGGGCGATCCTGTCAAAATGGCGGCGCCGCCCCGGCATGCAACACGGCATGACGTCGGTTCGTATTCTCTATATAATTAAAAAAAAAAATAGAAAATGAGCGATGGTTTCTCTAGATAAGACCCTTATTTCTCGTCTGGGATCTCATAGAACGCTTTGAAGCTGCACTGAAACTAATTTTGACCGTTTGGAGGCCATTGAAGTCCACTATATGGAGAAAAATCCTGGAATGTTTTCATCAAAAACCTTAATTTCTTTTCGACTGAAGAAAGAAGGACATGAACATCTTGGATGACATGGAGCTGAATAGATGATCAGGAATTTGTTTTATTTGAAAGTGAACTAATCCTTTAATAATTAATACTTGTTGTATTGCTAAGAGGTAAATTACATCCAGCTTCTAGGCATTTTTCAGAGATGTAGAAACCTGTCCAGCCAAAAATGGCATACTTCTGCAATGAAATACATGTTTTGTCCTGTCAATGTTACTTCCGCATCACGTTGCGCCGTTCTTCATTTAAGCCCCGCCTACCGCTTCGAGCGCGTGTTCTGACTGGCTAAAGCTCGATTGTGTTTTTTCAGTAGTTTAAACTGAGGTCAGTCCGTCTGGAAACAGCGAGAGGAAGCCGATTAACCGAATTCATGGAGATTGAAGCGACTTTTGAACTATTACATTATTCCTGAGCGTTTAAAGTGTTTATAACCGTTGACGACATCGTTTAATCAGGGTTGCGGGAAAATGAGACTTCGCTCAAGAAATATTTTAAATGAAAACCCACAAACGCCATCCCGCCGTCGTCGAGCTGCTCCGGAGACACCGAGACCGCAGACCCCGCTGATCAAGAACCAGGTCAGTCCTGCTGTATTGAACACTAGATATGAAAAGAAAACAAAAGTTGCGTGTGTTTGGTGTGATTCCGCATTATGAACGATCTGCGCATGACTGGTTAGCATGATGCTAACCGATTTAAAGCAGGAGATATACAGAGCAGAATTAAACAACGTTACTGTAATAATGTTTCATCAAAACATTAAATACAGAACAGGTTATCGTTTATATGAATAATAATGATTTGCTTGTGCTGCTGGTAAAAGTTTCTCAGTGTTGCCCCAGATGTGTTTGTGGACAGGGCCTGTTCTCACCGTGTAGCCAATAAGATTTCAGTATTTTTGAATGGCATTTGGGAAGTTGTATCTCGGCCAATCAGCTTCTCTGTGTATTGTCGATCAAGGAGCACGTGGATCTTGTAGTTTTTTTTTTTAATCTTATAGTTATTGTTTATTAAAACAAATAATGTAAATTGATGATTCATCATTTTTATAATTTATTAATTTATGAAAACGTAGACATTTAAAAAATTAATTGCACTTATTTATATGAAATGTGTACCATTTCTCAATCAGTTTTTTAACTGGCTGTCTTTTACACCCTCGCTTTAGGATGAAGTAAAATGTCTTCAAGACTGCTCAAATCTGGACCCTGATGACGTCCCAACAGCGGCCAAACGTCCACGGAGGAGGAGAAAAGCGTTATCAACGGTTGACAATAAAGGTACATTATTTCTTTTGGCAAATGAATGTTGTGTTAGAATGATGACATGGTATTAAGAAAATGTCACGCTCTCCATTGTGTTTTTAGAGTCAGATTTCAAGACCCCAGTCCGTCACCTCCGGGAAAGGCATTCCTTATTGAATCCTGCTGCTCGGAGCCTCTACTCTCCTTCAGTTCACTTTCTCACACCACCAAGAGACAGTGAGTGCATTTAAATTTTTTTTTTGCTAATTACATTTTATATACTTTAGCCTTGAATTTAAACATTTTTGCCTACGGTGATTAGTACGGAGCCATGTAGAAGAAAAAATGATATTGTGCCCACAAATTAAGAATTAATTCCTACCATTTTTAATTTGTTCTTTCATTTTAGTTAAAGTCAGCATGAAACAGAAGTTGCGATCATCTTTTCTATAGTATTTAAATACACTGTTAAAGGTCCCGTTCTTCGTGATCCCATTTTTCAAACTTTAGTTAGTGTGTAATGTTGTTGTTAGAGTATAAATAAAATCTTGTTTGTGCCCACAAATTAAGAATTAATTCCTACCATTTTTAATTTGTTCTTTCATTTTAGTTAAAGTCAGCATGAAACAGAAGTTGCGATCATCTTTTCTATAGTATTTAAATACACTGTTAAAGGTCCCGTTCTTCGTGATCCCATGTTTCAAACTTTAGTTAGTGTGTAATGTTGTTGTTAGAGTATAAATAAAATCTGTAAAATGTTAAAGCTCAAAGTTCAATGCCAAGCGAGATATTTTATTTAACAGAAGTCGCCTACATCGAACGGCCAGTTTGGACTACATCCCTCTACTTCCTTCTTTAATGACGTCACTAAAACAGTTTTTTGACTAACCTCCTCCCACAGGAATACACAAGAGTTGCGTTTGTAGAGTGTGTTTGTCGCCATGTCGTCGAAACGCTGTTATTTTCATCCCGCAGTCCAATCACCGGGTCTGATTCCGGCTCAAATTGATAGGGTAAAATTAAAGACATGTTTACAATAACACTGAGCGCGTGCATCTCCACGTTATGGTAAGAGGCGTGACCTTTCCGGCCAAGATGCGCTAAACTGCTGTCGAATCACAACACAGGAACCGCTGGCACAATCAGAACTCGTTACGTATTTCTGAAGGAGGGACTTCATAGAACAAGGAAGTCATCAGCCCGTTTTTATGACAGTGGAAACAGCGGTATACAGATAAGTAAATTATGTGAAAAATACTGTGTTTTTTTTACACGCGAAACATGAACACATGTTATATTGCACACTATAAACACAATCAAAGCTTCAAAAAACCACGAAAAACGGGACCTTTAATTACAATAACAACTAGCTGAAAAAAAAAAAAATAGAACAAAGACTTGACTTGAGACTTGACTTGGACCTCAAAGACGTGAGACTTGACCGCAGGGACTTGTGAACGTCTCTGCTATTCACATGCTTTCGATTCGATATTGATTATTTTGGATGTAGTATTTCAGTTACAGTACATGGCAAATTTTCTAGAGGAAAAAAATGCTGTATGCTGTAAACTACACGTGTAAGTCAGTTGGTGGTACTATAATAATATTGAAGGTTAAATTAACGTATTTATATACAAACACTTAAATTACACTCTCTCCACACTAGAGATATCTTGAATGCTTTAATAGTGACATCAGACTACACACAAACAAGATTTTAATAAATGTAACATCAAAGAATAATTTTTTATATGGTTTAAATGCTACATCTCTGCTCTTCCCTACAGTACAAACCTGTTTGGAAGTGTCTGACCTTTATTATGAAACCTTTTGTCTGTACTCTGTATTTTTAAACTAAATGAGTATTGACTGTCTGGATACTTCGTTATTTGATTTTGTGTAACACAGTTATTTATTATTTTAATAGGTGAGCATCCAAACACAAGTCCCATCTTCAGTCCTGAACACTGCGTGTTTGGCTACAGCGCTGCCAGCCCTCTTTCAGAGGATGAGGAGAATGAGGAAGTGTTTAGCCCGTGAGTCTCTTCTACAAAGAAGTTTTTGTGGCTTGTGCACTGATTGAATTGATTCTTCTGTGGTTTAATCTGACTGTTGTCTCTGTTTTTGCCTCAGCTTCACATTTATTAAGAACATTCCGAACCGTTCACAACAGTCCAGGCCTGTTTCAGCAGTGCGGGACATTCCACCAAAGACGAGGAGCACACCTGCTGCTAACCTGGTGCTCGATTTGGTGAGTTATCCAGTCCCTCCAGAAAAACGCGGTTATGCGATCGCCTGATTTAATGCATAATCAGCCAAAGTCTGCATATTTATGCGGGGATCGCATTTTTACAAATATGCCGCACTTTCGCCGCATAAATTGCACGTGAACATCATCTGCAAACCCTGCGGTGAAACCATGATGAAGCACGCAAATCATTCTCATTTGCCAACAAAAATAAGCGCAAAAGACTGTTGATGCAACTTTACAGTTGTAAGATTGCACCTTTTTTGTTACAGAACAGTACCAAAACCTTACAGTTGTAAGTATATTAGTAGTATGTAAAATAATTTACGTTGCAGTAAGAGATTGCACTTTGTGCATTGGAAGCACTTAATTTAACAGAAGATGTCTGTTTTGTATAGCTACCTCTGTAAAACAGGAAGCACACATTTTATTTTTTTATATTTTATTTTATTCATTTTTACAGAAGTTGTTGAATATTCCTTTAGTAAAGCTACAGAACTTGTTTGACTCAATGTTTTTTAAGTTTGAGCCATGTGTTAATTAAGGTCTGAAATAAAACCGAATGAGAACTTAAATATACTGTGATTTAGTATGCTTGCTTATCATAGGAAGTAATAAGAAATGACTCTTTGCATTAAGGTAGTATCCTAGTGAGAACAGGGTGTTGGGGGAATCACCTTTTTTTCTCTTTTTCATCAAACCACAGTTTTTGCAAATTCCCGCAATCTCATCGCATAAAATTGCAAAAATATACCGCATATTCCATCGCATTTTTTAAGAAAACGTGCCAAGGATTTTTGCCTGCAACAATCACAAAAAAAATCCGCGTTTTTCTGGAGGGACTGGTTATCTTCCCTCTAGCCAGCTCGAAATCACTTCATTGGATAACTCAACGTTTTGTTCAAAATGTCACTGAACTCATTGAATTAGCATGCAGTTCATTGACTGAATGATAATTCCAAACTGTTGGAGGTTAATGGCAGGGCCATTAAATCAGATGGACCATTAGTACTCCCTTGTTGAGAGATAGGTTTCAACAACTGGGTAAATGAAGTTGAAATGTTGACTAGTGGAACATGGGTCTTACTGATTTGATTGAGGTTTAAAGGTGACTGGTTTGTGATTCTTTGGATTTTATTTTTGTATGAATTCTAGGATGAAACCCTTGTGTTCAGTTCACTCAAATGTGATCCCTGACGCAGAATACACCTTTAGTACCCGCTTTCAAGATCACAAGTACAAGGTTGGTGAAATTTTTACCTTAAGGTGCGGTCACACTGCACTTTTTGTTCCATTGACTTCCATTCAAACGCATGCGAATGCGTCAGACTGGAAATGCAAGCTCGTGCGAAAAAATTTTTTGCTGCGTTCCAAAGTTCAAGTTTGGTGAACTCTGACCTCCGAATTCGCATCACGTGAAGACCAGTAGAAGATCGATTCGTCACGGCATGACCTCTTGGCTGAATTAAAAGAATTATATTTTTACAGTAAAGTCGAGTAGGTTCTATATTTTTACATTTTGAATGTATTACTTTAAGTTATATGTTGAATTCATGTTTATAAAAAAGATGCTGTAGACCGCTACGTCGTATCACGACCGTTACAGCGTCTGAAGAAATTTTGCATGTTCAAAGTCTAGTGTGACCGTGGCTTAACTCTTTGATTTGTAAGATCACAATGGAGTGATTAGAATGTTCAGTGCATCATGTGATGAACTGCTTAATTCAAATTAGCTTTCATGCTTTGGCTGGCGCTGAGGGCATCCATCTCTTGGTCAAGGCAAGCTAAAGTGTGAACGCAAATTTGAATCATATACATACGTCATATATCACAGCTGTTCAGTGTTTTTCGTCCCCATAATGCTTTTTAGATTACAGACATTTAAATAAACAAAAAACATTTATGGTTTGTTAAATACACACTGATGTCGATGGAAACGGCAATAATAATCCTTTCAAACGTAATTGTTTTATTCACATCAGACACACATTGTGTTGGTAAATTTACTCTATTCTTCTACCAGTTCACCTGCCACTTACTTTCATATCTTTCTGGAGAAGTGGATCAATTTACGTGTTGTAAACCCGACAGATCTGATTCTCCAAATTGCGGCGCCCCATTGTAGATCAACTAACCTGATTATTATAAAGGTGTTTAAACAACAAAATACATTTACTTGCATGTGTTTGAGAATAGGAATATATCATGATATAGGTAACAAGTTTGTGAATATTTTGAATAAAAAGGAAAAATTAAATAAAACGATAGTCATACAGTGCTAATTGTGGCTGTGGTGTCACGTGACAAGCTTGATGCATCGCAATGGAAACGTCGGACATAATATATATTAAACTTGCATGTGAAAGGATTGATTCAAATGAAATTGTAAATAACATGCATTTCTTGGAATAGTGGTTAATATTCTCTGACTGTCATTAAAAAGTTTTGGAATTCTGCTGTTCTTGAAGTGTGAAGTGATTAATTAAACGTCTTTTCACAGGTCTACGTGATCCTCAGACCGTATGTGAAAGAGTTCCTACAAGCCATGACCAAACATTTTGAGGTAAATGTTGTGAAGACTGACAGCTTGTCAGGGATGGTTTTGAGACACTAATGGCTCGTTTCCACCGAGCGGTACGGTATGGTACGGTATGCAATTATTTCCATTTTGATTGTCAGAAGTTGTGAATGGTACCAAAATACCGACCCAAACCGTACCAACTTCAGTTGTGATGCCTAGCACAGTAGTCTGGTAACTAAAGGGTGGAGCTAGACTCACTGCAGCAACATTGATTGGTTGACTACGCATTTTTTTTTAAATAAACAGTTGAAACACAATACCGTTGCAACACAATGTCAGCACGCAGCAAACAAACCGGCACGATCTGCAGTATGTCCTCCATTGTTTACTGTCACTTTATTCTTCACGATAGAATGGCGTCGATTGCTACTTTCCGGCATACACCGCACCTTTAGTACCCTTTACTGTTGGCGGTGGAAACGCGAGCCGGATCAGGGTCCCGAATCATACTGTACTATACTGTACCGCTCAGTGGAAATGAGCCATTAAGGATTGTTCACAATAAGACGAATGTCTGGTGCTAAAATTTGGTGCGATAAACATTTTAATGTGAGTGAACAGCTGTTAATGCTTCTATTCAGCCCTACACAGACATTTGCATGTTAATGTACAGACTTTTTACAGAGAGCTGTTCTCATCTCTTTGCGAATAAAGCTGGCCAACCAATAAGATTTGCACTTTTGGTCACAAGCCCAAAGCTGCTTTTGTTACATAAAACATAAAATGGTGTTCTTTGATAAATACTACACTGAATACAAAAAAAAAAAAAAAAAAACTGAACTGGTGGCAGAAACGCAAAGTTGCATAGCGTGCTTTTCCATAAGCACCACCTACTGTCAGAGAGTAATTATCATTCAATCCATGTGCTGTTTTTTACAAATCGGATTTAATATTTTTTTATTATTATTGGTGTGGCTGGCCTGAACTGTCACCAGTGAGTAAATCTATTAATAAATCTGTTTTGTCTTTTTCTGTTCCAGATGTTTGTTTACACCTCTGCAAAAAAGGAATATGCAGAAAAGATTGTAGATATATTGGACCCTAATAAAAAGCTCTTTAGGTGAGACATTTTACACTTTGAATCCCATATGCCCAAAATCATCCTGGAGATGATTCCCAGCATCTGCATCTCATAACTCGTAACATATTTTACCTTGAAGGAAGCATGAAAATGTAATGCAGTGTAATTCTTGTTTTTAAGACATCGTTTGTATCAGGATGATTGCGCCTGTGTGCTTGGACACTACATTAAAGACTTGACTGTTCTGGAGAGAGACTTGTCAAAGACGGTCATCCTGGACAACGCCCCCACACCTTCCCATACCATGTATGTTTGTCTTCACCACCACACACGGTTTTGCTGTTTCTGTCTTGCAATAATTCAAAAGATCACAGAAGTACTGGGATAAAAGATTATAGTTCAGATATGAACACTGATGTGTATAGGAGACCAGATTCCCTTTTTAAAGTAACTTGAGGCTTCAAATAATGATTGTATCGAATGCATTCTTATGCCACTAGATGGTGACAAGTGACCGTTAAAAAAAAATTGTCATTGAATCATTCATTCAAAAGTTTTGTTCAAAAATGATGATTCATCCAGTAATGATAAAGTGAAGTCTTTATGAGTGAGTCATTGAATCATCCATTCAAACCATTTTTTTAAATTAATTCATTCTAATTAATTAAACTTTTTTTTAAAGCTGCAGTAAACTTTTGGCACTCTAGCAGTTAATAAACAGAACTGCATGTGTCTTGCGGAAGAACATTGTAGCTGGAGCTACTTCTCTCTGTTTGTCTATGACGAGTCACGCAGGTACTGGTAGCGGTTCCTACCAGACCGGTCTAAACTAGTCTGAATATAAGCACTTATTATAGGTGTACCGTAGTAATTCATGGTTAGACAAAAACACGGTTTGGAAAATGGATTCATGTCGTACATTCTCATTATATAATTTTTGCAGAATCGTGCAGCTCTTGTTCTAACCAGTATATCAATGTCATGTTTTTTTGTTTGTTTTTTTGTAGCTGATGAATATGATTCCAATAAAGAGCTGGATTGGAGATCAAGAGGACCGTGAGCTGCAAAAGCTCATTCCATACATGGAGAAACTAGTGCATGCGGTGAGTGTTTTTCAGCAATTTTCAGAACTCAAAATGTCCTACCCAGTTAAAAAAGTCTGTTTATTAAAACTAAGCTGTCTGAATGTCGTGGTATGATCACCTACACTGACACAGCAGGCCAGAGAGAGGGTGAAAATGGATCTAGAAAAACTAAATTTTGACTGGTTTTGGGACAAAATAAAAAAAAAAAAAAAAAAATAGTTTTAAGCTCTTGATTTATTTGAATAAAAACTGTTTTTGTAGTAATAATTGTTTTTTGTTTGGTTTTTTTTAACTAAACTTGTTTTTTGACTGTTTTCAGGATGACTTCAGAAATGTTTTAAAGAAGAGAACCGACCACTTCCACAGGCTGCTCTCTGAAGACTAAAACCTGCAACAAGTGTAGAGCCATGTAGAGCCATCCTAATAAATGCAGTAAAATTACCAGGCTACATATTAGCAAAGGCTAAATTTGTAGTGTAGCAAATTACTCTGGCATAATCAAATTGTTTATTTGACAGATAATAGTCTTACAGTTTCACTTTTAATCATCCTGGTGATCAGCTGGTGTTCTGACCCATTTTGAAAATTAGGGCTAGAATCTTGCCTTTAATTTATTGATAAATCTTGAGATTTGTACAGGTTTGTGCCATTGGAAGTGTTTTCACACTTTAAGTTGTTAAATTAATTTCGATATGTGTTATACACAGAAGTGTTTTTAAAAGGACACCAATTTTCATAACCCATTAATAAAAAATAAAATCCTGCAAAACTTTTGCTTTGTAAATTGGTCTGTTTTGTGCTGATTCCACCTCAGATTGTGGTTTGCTGAGAAAGGGTGTGCTATAATTTTTCCAAGTAATCAGACATGATCAAATGGCTGACAAAAGTTTGATGTTTCGTCATAAAACAGGAAGTTGTTGTAACTTGGGCATACAATGTCCAATGTGCCCCAAACACAGTCTGACCCCAAAAAAGAGAGACCAATATGTTCAGTGAATACCAGGAGTCAAATTTGAAGTTGACAGATTCCACTGAAGACTCTAAAACTGGGGTACGCGAGGTGATGAGGGGGTACGCAAACAAAATGCTGAGTTTTCCCATTCATTTAATTCTACCCCACCTTAAAATAATTAAAACAGAGCATGTATTTCTAACAGGCAAAATGTTGTAAATACATGACATCCAGTCATTTGCAGTCAAAACTGCATCCATACAAGCAGCGTGCAAATATGTTGCGTGCAGAGCAGTGGCGATGCCAGAAATCTTCAAGTGGGTGGACCTCTATTTTTTTTTTTTTTTTTTTGGTCATTTGTGTGTGTATATATATATATATATATATATATATATATATATATATATATATATATATATATATATATATATATATATATATACACATACACACACACACACACACACACACACACACACACACACACACACACACACACACACACATACAGTTGTGGTCAGAATTATTTGCACCCTTGGTAAATATGATCAAAGATGACTATAAAAATAAATCTGCATTGTTTATCCTTTTGATCTTTAATTAATAAAATTAGCAAAAATCTAACATTTCATTGAAGGAAAAGAATTGAAAGTGGGGGGGAAATCACATTATGAAATAAATGTTTTTCTCCAAAACACGTTGGCCACAATTATTGGCACCCCTACAATTGTCCAGCCATGACTTCCTGTTCCACAGGAGTATAAACATGAGGAAACACAAAGGCCAAATTCCCCTAATCATTCATCACAATAAGTAAAACCAAAGAATACAGTTCTGATGTGCAGCAAAAGATTGTTGAGCTTCGCAAAATAGAAAGTGGCTATAAGAAAATACCTAAAGCACTGAAAATCCCCATTTCCACCATTAGGGCAATAATTAAGAAGTTCCAATTAACTAAACATGTTACAAATCTGCCTGGAAGAAGACCTGTGTCTAAATCATCCTAATGCGCGGTGAGGAGGAAAGTTTGAGTGGCCAAAGACTCTCCCAAGGATCACAGCTGGAGAATTGCAGAGATTAGTTGAGTCTTGAGTCTCAGAAAGCCTAAAAAATGATCAAACAGCACCTACATCCCCACAAGTTGTTTGGGAGGGTTTCAAGAAAAATCCTCTGCTGTCCATCTCCAGCATATTCAGTTGTCAGACACGACTGGAACTTCAAACGGGATCGGCTTCTATGGCCAGATGAAACTAAAAAAAAGCTTTTTGGCAGCAAACCCACCAGATGGGTTTGGTGCACTCATGGATAAAAAGTACCCCATGTCCACGGTTAAATATACTGCTGGATCTTTAATGTTGTGGGCCTATTTTTCTGCTGGAGGTCCTGGACATCTTGTTCAGATACAAGACCAGTATGTGGCAAGACCAGACTAACACTCCTCAAATTCATCTGAAAGATCCACATTTAATGCCTGAGAAATGTCTTATTTTTAATCAATAATTACAATTAGAATAATAATTAGATAATTAGAATGAGAACACTATATAGAGCTGTTACCAATCAATTGAAATCATTAACAACAAAGTTCATCTTTACACTGCAGAGGTGGAACAGAAGTTGCATCTGAATTGGTACAATTACAAAAGCATAAATGATGTTGAGATCAATGTTTTAAAAATATTGTTTATTGAACATTTGTAAAAAAAAAAATCCATATCACGTTTGCAATTATGCTCATATTTGTGAAAACAGCCCTCTTGTGATATTGCTTAATTATATCATATGTTATAATATAAATCATATGTTATAATATAAATATCAAGAAAATCAGTGATGATTTCTCTAGAGAAGACCCTTATTTCTCGCCTGGGATCGTGTAGGACGTTTTGGAGCTGCAATGAAACTGTAATTTTGACCTTCAACAGTTTGGAGGCCATTGAAGTCCACTATATGGAGAAAATGAATGTTTTCATCAAAAACCTTAATTTCTTTTCGACTGAAGAAAGAAAGACATGAACATCTTGGATGAGTAAATTATCAGGAAAATTTTATTTGAAAGTGGACTAATCCTTTAACACTGTTCTTTGAAAAGACCATCTTTCAGCTCTTCAAAGAAACACAATAATAAAAAAATTGACACATAGCCTACTTGCAGCTTTGTAAATAAATAGTTTAAAATTTCTGTTGCACGTTTTACTGTAATATTTTTAGTATTTATTATTTATTTTTAGTATATTTGGTCCATAATGGTTGACCACTATTTTTACTATATATAATGTTATTTTAATTTTTGTGCATAATTTACATAATAGCGTTTGAAATAGTTTATTTAGTTAATATTGTATTGTATTTTGTTTAAAATAAGTGTTCGTTTGACACAGGTCGGAAGTTGGGTATCCACCGGAAGTGGATAGTTTGCAAAGATGGCGGCGTTGATGGGTGAGTAAACGAGCTTAATCCTAGACGATTTTAAGCTTCTGGATAGCGCACTATTGCTATTACTGCATCATATATAGATTGAGTGCATTAGGTGTAACTAAATTACAGCCCTTCTTCAGTTGTTAAATTAATTCTTTCGCGTTATGAAGGACTTTACTCGCTGACCTTGTTACTCAACATGACTTGATCCGAGACTCCCTGTCACATACAAACAACTCACATTATTTACAGATCATAGCTGAGCAAAGATATGTTATATTACTTATGCTTTTCAGAATAGAAAATCAAAAATGCCCTTTGGACAAGCGATATGCTGTGATTTACGGAAATTCCTGTCACAAAGTTGGTATATATATAAACCGCATAAGGTTCAAGTATAAAATTATCAAAAGAGTTAAGTTAAGTTAAGTTATTGTTTTATTTTTTGCTGGTATGTGCACGTTTGTTTATGCCGTTTTCTTGAGATTTAAACAGACTGCTGTAGACTGAGAGATGTTATGTGAAGAAAATATATATATATAACTGAAACTGCTTATGATCTGTGCTGAAGGTAATGGCAAATATTGTGACTGAACTTTAAGTAACATGTTTTTATTTCAGTTCCCCGCCTCCCTGCCCTTGGCTCTTTTAATCTAAGGTAAGTTTTGATTTAAAGATTTCTTAAAGTCTGTCTGTTAGATCTTTAATGGAGAATATAGATGTGTGTGTGTGTGTGTGTGTGTGTGTGTGTGTGTGTGTCATGATTGCTCTACATTACCTGGTAACTTTGGTTTGGCAGTAGGTAAAGACAGGTGTTCTGCAGAACAACCTTAATCTTTATGCATGTCAATAATAATCTTTTTGAAATAACATGCTGTCTTTGTAAGTCCATAATATGTGTGTGTGAATATATAATTGTGCATATAATATATAATTGCAGATTATATACAAATGCTTTTTTTCTTGATTTTGTGTTTGTAATGTAGGGCCATTTCATCATTTTCTGCTCATAAAAAGGTTCATCTGACAGACAAAAAGGATGAAAACTCCTCAAGGTGCAAAATTAATGGTTTTGTTATAGTTGTATGATGCCCATCCTGGGCAATTATGAAATATCTATTACTATTACAAGGAGTAGTTATTGTTATTATTAACTGAGCACACCCTTCTCTCCAGTCTGGTCCCATTCAGAGAGAAAAGCACAGCTCTTGCACCAAAACCAGCTTCAGCGGTCAGCAGTAAGGGTGAATACGTCATCACAAAGCTGGATGATCTGGTCAACTGGGCACGCAGAGTATGTAACTCTCTACACATTTACCAAAATGTTTTGAAATGTCCCTTATGCTCACCAGGGCTGCATTTATTTGATCAAAAATACAGTAAAAAAAAAAAAAAAGGTGAAATTGTGATTATTACAATTTAACTTTTCTATTGTAATATATTTTTAAACATAATTAATTTCTGTGATGGCAAAGCTACATTTTTAGCAGCCATTACTCCAGTCTTGACTCTTGAGTGTCACATAATCCTTTAGAAATCATTCTAATATGCTGATTTAGTGCACTTTTCAATGTTACTCTGCTTAAATGTAAGGTATGTACTTTAATGTTAAATTCATTCTATTAATCCAGTGTATTGTTCATGCTATCAGTATGCCATTCATTGGTTTATCTCCCCCAAAAGTGTAATCGCTGAGCCTCCCTGGCACCATCAAAACACTGAGCTCTTTGCAGCTCAACCAATAGGGTGAGTTTGGGGCGTGACTACTGTATCAGGTAGAGCCAGAGGGGGTTTAGCCAGTGTGGGACCATGAATAACTCACAATTGCTTACTCTTGACACACAACACATCTTAAAAAAACTAAGAAAATCCCGCACACTGTTAATCCTTGAAAAATGTATCAAAAATATATTTTATTAGCTTATTTCTCATGACCTTCATCAGGCATCAACATGCTGTTCAAACTCAATTACATTTAAAATAACATGACCAATCACAGTGAAGAATCATCAATTTCCAATCAAGCTTAATGACTGAATACCTCATTAACACTGCATCATCATATAGTTAAATCCACAATTATACGTTGTCAATGGGAAATAGAAAAAAAATTATAACATCACATTAAATTATACTTCATCATTCAAGACCCAAAGGTGATAAAGTCTGAAGGGTGAAGATCCAAAACAACTCATGTGCCTGTAAGCATCGTATCACCCCTCTAGGTGGAACACTCCCTTTTTTTAATACCACAAAAAAACGGAAGGAGGAAACATCGTGATTCGATGTCAAAAATGGGCCGCAACTGGATAATTAACATCTTTTCTTCTCATAGAACTCTGATGCTCACTAATTCTTTGTTTTGGTTCACGTGAAGTTTTTCCAAAATAACCCAAACCACAAGGACACCGGATCAAATAGACAACTTGTGTAGAAGCACGAGTGATCACAGAATTGATTCTATATTTTTTACCAGTTCTTGGATGACAAAAGAGAATGTTTTAATTGTTTTATTACACTGAGCAACTCAGGTTTCGAAGACAACAAATACCAGATTTTTTTTAAAAAAAATTGATCTTATCAAATAAGACTTGGAGGAATGAGTAGTAATAAAAGTAAAAGAATGCTTTTTTAATTTTCTTGTTGTCTTTTTTAACAACTCAGAATGTCTTTTGGAAAGATGTATTGAATGCTTCATCAATCCATTTAGAAGCATAACCCCTATCTAAAAATCATGATCTCCCCAAAATAAAATTTGAATCAGAATAACAAATCCTCCTCAGTCTAAAAAACTGAAATCTTAGGCAGTCCCTTTTTGGAAAAAAAAAAAAAAGTCAATTTTTTTTTGAAAAATTAAAAAAAAAAAAAGGTAGCAAACAACAAAGTGTTGCGATCTGTATCTTGTGTAAACAAAGTCGTAATCAACTTGCCTTCATTTTTCTGTACCCACATATCTAGGACGTGTACTATGGAAGAATTAACTTCCAAGGTGAATTCCAAGTCATCAACCAAGTTATTTAAAATGGACTCAAATTCTCGAACCTGTAATCTCCCAAAAAATACAGAATGTACCGTCAATGTAACTATACCATTTAATGATGCATGAACATAAAGGATTTTTTCCCCGTATTAATGCTCAAAAAATACCTAAATAAGTTGGCCTAATTAGGGGCAAAAATTGAGCTGAAGAAAAAAAATCTGTCAAAACTAAAATAATTATATTTCAAAACATAAGAAGCCGGCTCAATCAAGAACTGTGAAGGTGGTATGACGTCGCCGCGTGTCGAGAGGTAATGTCTAAGGGCACTAAGCCCTCTCTCATGTGAGATGTTTAGTATATAGACTCGTTATATCCAAAGCCACGACACACAAAAGGAGCACTTGGAAGGTTTTCTGAAAGTATGCTTTATTTTTGTAATTCCGTTGCTAGGTGCGACAACTACATACAAACATACAAAACTGTGATGCAATTTCAGGATTCTTTGATGAATTGAAAGTTCCAAAGAACAGTGTTTATTTGAAATAGAAATCTTTTGTTTTCTAAGCATTCTAAATCTCTTTACTGTCACTTGATCAAATTAATGCATCCTTGTTGAATAAAAAAAGTATTAATCGAGTATTACTGACCCCAAACGGTTAATCATTTTTTGCTGTAAAAAGTAGACAAATGATTCCCTTTCTAAAGCAGTTAAATGAACAAATTTCTGTTTGTATTTTAGAGCTCCTTATGGCCCATGACCTTTGGCCTGGCGTGTTGTGCTGTGGAGATGATGCACATGGCCGCCCCGCGTTATGACATGGATCGGTTTGGTGTTGTGTTCAGAGCCAGCCCCAGACAGGCTGATGTCATGATAGTTGCAGGGACACTCACCAATAAAATGGCCCCTGCACTGCGGAAGGTATTTGCACTATATCAGTTTTAATAAATTTTAATTTCCTGTATTCATTATATTTTGCCAGCTACAGTCAAACCAAAATTTATTCAGACACCTTGAACATTTCATTCATTAATACAGTTTATTCACTATAGTTTGGTAATAAAATATGATCTCAGAGTTAAACTGTGTCAGAAAAAATGTATCTTAATTATGTCAGATAACACTTAAGCAAAACATGGTCAGGTTTTACTGGTAGTCCACTGTATGAAGAATTTTTGGGTATAATATGTCACAGTTTACTTTATTTTGCTATCATCACTTACATAAATGAACTATAGTGTCCTGCACCCTCTAGTAAAAATATATAATATAATTTTATATATAATAATTAATAATAATTTTTGGTTTGACTGTTTAATTTCCTTTTTGTCCTTTGGTTAATGACTGTTCTGCTACTGTAATTTCTGAATGTCTTGCTGATGGCAGGTGTATGATCAAATGCCAGAGCCCAGATACGTCATTTCCATGGGAAGGTAAAATCGCAGTTCTTTCATTACCTACTTCAAAAAAAGACTGTTTTATCATATTATGTTTTGTTTTTTGACTAAAACTAATTTGTTTCTTTCTTTTATTAGCTGTGCTAATGGTGGTGGCTACTATCATTATTCTTATTCTGTGGTCCGGGGTTGTGATCGCATCGTTCCAGTGGACATCTACGTCCCAGGTGTGTTTTATTTAAAGGGGTCATGTGATGTTATTTTGTTTATAGGGTATAAAAGAATAGGTTAACATGCTTTAATGCTCAAAAAAAACATTATTTTTCACATACTGTACATTGCATCTCCTCTATTCCAAGTTAGGGCTGGGCGATATATTGCATGCGATTCTCACGCGCATTTCGTCAGTAAAGCCGGTTCCCTGATTACCGCTAAATCGCCATCACCTGCTTTCAAATGGAGCGCCATTTAACAGACAGAGCCGTAGTTCACTGATAAGCCACGCAATATCGCGTTCATATCGCAGATGAATCGCCTTCGATAATGAACGCGATATTTGCGTGGCTTATCAGTGAACTACGGCTCTGTCTGTTAAATGGCGCTCCATTTGAAAGCAGGTGATGGCGATTTAGCGGTAATCAGGGAACCGGCTTTACTGACGAAATGCGCGTGAGAATCGCATGCGATATATCGCCCAGCCCTATTCCAAGTCTGTCTGAAACATACTGATTTTTACAAAGCTCCTCCTTCTGAAAATCCCAGAGTGCTCTGATTGGCCAGAGGACCCAGTGCGTTGTGATTGGCTAAACGCATCAAACACGTCTCAAAAATGTAATGCTTATTACCATAATTGCAAGCTTTAGCTTTCAAGGTTTCTAAACACAGTTAATAATGTCGTTGGTATTACCGTATCAAGTTGTTACCGTAGCCCGAGTCAGAACCAATTTTGAAAGCACAACTTGAGCAAAACTGTTCACAGTGGCAAGTTTCTATTCTGTAAGTCTTTTACCTATCGGATACGATTTTATAGCAGTTTAATTTGTCTTCTCCACTGTAACAGCTTTAAGACCTGAGGTGACAGCATAATACAGTTTAGAAACCATACTGAAGTGTGCATTTCTAATTTTTTTAGGTGTGTGTAGCCAGCGTTGCACTCTCTCAGGTTCAGGAAGCTGTCCTCTGCTAACTTTTGCACTGTACTGCTTAGGAACAGCGTTATAAATAAATCTTAACCACTGATTCCTAATCTCATTCGTTTTTGGATGGCCAAACAAAGGGGTTTTGCTTTCGCATCCACACGGCATCTCCGCAGTTCACTAAAGCCTCGTCTTCTCTCTTTGTGTATGCCTTTGGGCAGGCATTATGCTAATATTTCATATTGTGATATAGACATTTGTGGAAGCAACATCTAGATTTCGATCGAGGTGTTTTAGGCAGGTCTGGAGCTGTTCTGTTAGATTGAATAAATCCCTTTTGTGGGACACTGAGCTTTGTAACTTTGCAGATCTTATACATGTATTAACAGATACATTACACTTAAAGGGATAGTTCATCCAAAAGTGAAAATTCTGTCATCATTTACTCACCCTAAAGTTGTTCCAAACCTGTATATTTCTTTGTTCTACTGAACTCAAAGGAAGATATTTGGAAGAATGTCGGTAAGCAAACAGTTGATGGGCTCCATTGACTTTCATAGTATGGGGGGAAAAAAATATGGAAGTCATTGGTGCCCCACAACCATTTGGTTACTGACATTCTTCAGAATATATTCTTTTGTGTTCAGCAGAAGAATGAAATGTATACAGTTTGGAACAACTTAAGGGTGAGAAAATGACAACAGAATTTTCAATTTTGGGTGAACTATCCCTTTAAGGAAAAGGAAAACATTAAAAAGCATCATATAACCCCTTTTAAAATTCTGAAAGAAGATCAAACTGTAGCCTTTATCAGAATTTTTTCTAACAAGTAGATAATAAAATGATCTCATCACATAATAATGTGTCAATCTGTCCTACCAGGTTGTCCTCCCACAGCAGAGGCTCTGCTTTATGGAACTCTGCAGTTGCAGAAGAAGATCAAGCGAGAAAAGAAAATGAGAATTTGGTATCGCAAGTGAGGTGTGATTGTGTTTTTGTGTCTGGTCTGAAATGTTTATTTAATACTGGTCATTTGTTGGGCTCAGAAGGCTGATTTTTCAGGAGCTGCTCTGGTTTGAGTAAAGCTCCTCCTCTTTGTAGCTACAATAAAAGACTTTCTGCTTCAACGCTGAATGCACTGAGTTCTGTTTGATGCAGATTGTATTTTTGTCATTGACTACGCTTACATGTGCACCGGTAATGCGATTATTGGATGATGAGAAGAGACTGTGCAGTGAGTTGTGTTGACGGAGTTTAGCGATTTGGAGAAAAGAGAAAACTTCGGAACAGTGTCACGGATATCATTCATGAAGTTGTGTGAACAACACGCCATCCATGTGCGTCCGAACACATGCGCACTTTAGTCAAAGCGGTGATAATGTACGCCACCTAGTTTAATGCAATTATTGTTACTATGATTATGAGCTTAATCGCATTCATTTGATCAAAGTATTGTGTTTACATGAGGTAAAGTTTAATCGCAGTATTGCCAAAATCCCATTTATAATCGCATTATGAGGGTGCATGTAAACGCACTCATTGTTATCGCTGTTGGGACACATAAATGAACCCATTTTTATATACCATTACATTTTTGGGGGGTAACACTTTATTTTACAGTGTCATTGTTACATGTAGTTACTATAGTAATAAGTATAAATTATGCATAATTACGCGCAACTAACCCTAAACCAAACCCTAATCCTAACCATATACTAAATACATGCAGTTACTTAATATTACTCAGTAATTAAATGTATAAATACAGTGTAACAAAGACACCTTAAAATAAAGTGTAACTCACTTTGCTACTCAAGTACATTACATGTACTTACTATAGTAATAACACTACATTATGCATAATTGCAACTAAACCAAACTCTAATCCTAACCCTAAACCTACAGTAAGTACATGTTGTTAATAATCAATATTACTCAGTACTTATAAAGTACGAACCTCTATAAACTACTTCTGGAGCATTTATTTGTCTTAGTATATGTTGAAATTAACATGAACTAATACATTATGAAAATAAAAAGTTGTATCTGTTAATATTATTTCAAGGACTTGAGCTAACATGAATTAACAATGAAGAGTTGTATTAATAACTAACGTTAACAAAGATTAATAAACCCTGTAACAAATGTGTTGCTCATTGTTAGTTAATGCATTAACAAATGGAACTTTAATGTAAAGTGTTACCATTAAGATTAAAATTATATAATTTTTTTCAAATCAGCGTCACAGTGTTACACTTTCACACGTTACACTTTATTGTATGCTGTCCTTGTTATAGTTTAAAGGGTTAGTTCACCCAAAAATGAAAATTCTGTCATTTATTACTCACCCTCATGTCGTTCCACACCTGTAAGACCCTCTTTAATCTTCGGAACACAAATTAAGATATTTTTGTTGAAATCCGATGGCTCAGTGAGACCTTCATAGGGAGCAATGACACTTCCTCTCTCAAGATCCATAAAGGTACTAAAAACATATTTAAATCAGTTCATGTGAGTACAGTGGTTCAATATTAATATTATAAAGCCACGAGTTCATTTAAAGTTCATTAAAGCGACTGATTCATTTATGATCCGATGCTTCATGAAGCAGTGTTTTGAAATCGGCCATCACTATATAAGTCGTTATTTAGTTTTTTTGGCGCTCCAAAAATATTCTTGTCGCTTTATAATATTAATATTGAACCACTGTACTCACATGAACTGAATTAAATATGTTTTTAGTACCTTTATGGATCTTGAGAGAGGAAATGTCATTGCTGGCTATGCAGGCCTCACTGAGCCATCGGATTTCATCAAAAAATATCTTAATTTGTGTTCCGAAGATGAACAAAGGTCTTACAGGTGTGGAACGACATGAGGGTGAGTAATTAATGACAGAATTTTCATTTTTGGGTGAACTGACCCTTTAACTAAATGTAGATAACTGATGTTAACAAATGGATTTATTTGATGGTTTTAATGGATTTATTATATAAAGTGTTGCCATCATTATTGTGTAAATGTAATTTAGAATTACAAAATCTCAAAAGTAAAATGTTAATATCAAATATAAAAAAATGCTAATATAAATCCATGAAATCTAAATATTTAAAAAAAAAACTGTATATATATATATATATATATATATATATATATATATATATATATATATATATATATATATATTTTTTTTTTTATTAATATTTTGAATTGGCTTTTTATATTTTCAGTTTTCATTTTATTTTTTTACATTTTACAAATTTGAAGTGCTTTTGTCATTTTCATTAGTTTTTTTTTTTTTTTAATTAGTAATTTAATACTTAAAGGGGTTGGACAATATAGTATTGGAGGTTTTGTGCTTATATATGTGCGCCAATCTTCACTGATTTTTATATTCCATCAGCAAAAGCGCAGCTGTACATAAAATATTGCAATCCACACAACATAATGGAAGACATATCAGAGTTCAAAAGAGGACAAGCTGTTGGTGCGCATCTCGCTGGCTCATCTGTGACCAGGACAGCAAGTATTTGTGTTGTATCAAGATCTATTATAAGGGTAATGTCGGCATTTTATGTCTGAAGCTGTCTGAAAGGGATGTGCAGGTACTAACCTGAATTATATCTAAAAAACAAAACCACAGCTGCCCAACTCAGTGCCGAATAAAATGCGCAAAAATACTCCAGGGGGTTAATAAAGGCCTTCTGAAGCGAATCCATGCGTTTGTGTAAGACAAGTATAGTTTTTAAAAACTTTATAAAGTAAAATAATGAGCCTCCGGCACGACAGCTGTATGCATTCGACGTACATCCAAAAAGCGTTAAAGGTGCCCTAGAATCAAAATTTGAATTTACGTTGGCATAGTTAAATAACAAGAGTTCAGTACATGGAAAAGACATACATTGAGTTTCAAACCCCATTGCTTCCTCCTTCTTATGTAAATCTCATTTGTTTAAAAGACTTCCGGAAAACAGGCCAATCTCAACATAACACCGACTGTTACGTAACAGTTGGGATCATTAATATGTATGACCCCAATATTTGCATATGCCAGCTCATGTTCAAGGCATTAGACAAGGAAAGGCAGTATTAACGTCTGGATCTGTGCACAGACAAGGTAAGCCAACAAGAACAACAGCGAAAAATGGCAGATGGAGCAATAATAACTGACATGATCCATGATAGCATGATATTTTTAGTGATATTTGTGAATTGTCTTTCTAAATGTTTCCTTAGCATGTTGCTAATGTACTGTTAAATGAGGTTAAAGTTACCATCGTTTCTTACTGAATTCACGGAGACAAGAGCTGTCGCTATTTTCATTTTTAAACACGTGCAGTCTGTATAATTCATAAACACAACTTCATTCTTTATAAATCTCTCCAACAGTGTAGCATTAGCCGTTAGCCACGGAGCATAGCCTCAAACTCATTCAGAATCAAACGTAAACATCAAAATAAATACTATACTCACATAATTCGAAGCATGCATACAGCATACATGATGAACATCTTGTAAAGATCCATTTGAGGGTTATATTAGCTGTGTGAACTTTGTAAATGCGCTGTAATATAGTCGAGAGCTCGTGTGGCAGGGAGCAGGCGAATTAAAGGGGCGGCGCGCTGACAAAATCAGTGCATAGTTAATGATGCCCCAAAATAGGCAGTTAAAAAAATTAATTTAAAAAAATCTATGGGGTATTTTGAGCTGAAACTTCACATACACATTCAGGAGACACCTTAGACTTATATTACATCTTGTGAAAAAGCATTCTTGGGCACCTTTAACTTCCACGACATAGTACACAATGACATGACCTGCAATGTGTAGTTTGCTTACCATTCACAACCATTATAAACCTTGGAGGACTAAGGATATTTTTAAATACAGTAAATCTCTGATTGTGTTCGTCTGAAAGAAGATAGTCATATACACCTACGATGGCTTGAGGGTGAGTAAATCATGGAATAATTTTCATTTTTGGGTGAACTATCCCTTTAACTCCTAAATTCCTGTTGTTATCCTTAGAATTTCCATGACGTTCTTGGGCAAAACACAAACTCCTGGATACTTCAGGGGTACAATACCTGAAACAAAGTTTACTGTAATTCCCCAATGATAAAAAGTGTCTGCAAACAGCTGACTTAGACAAAAAAACAAGTACAAGAGGACTGCAGCTGAAGGCTGTAGCATATGAAGCACAACAGCTAACAATATGTAAATTATGTAGATTTTATTTTCAAGTAGTACTATCAAAAAATGGCACAACTATGTACGGTCATTTATAAAAACCTTTTTCTAGTAATTTTGAGATTTTAATGCAGTTCACCCTTTTAGATAAATTAAATAATTAACTTTCAGAGACAATTGACAATAGAATGATTTATATGCACGTTGTGTTTTCTTATTCTTTAACAACAGTTGGTGTGATCATCTTATTAAAGGAATAGTATTTGCATTCACTGGGAGGACTGATGTCCATCAATGTGGTGCTGATCTTCTCCTTTTTGAATCCGGCCTCCAGCAGGTGGGGAACTTGTGTCTCCTAAAAAAAAAATTAAAAAAAAAAAGTGCATCATAAGACCAGAGCACAATGGGATGGGGGGGATTGTGTCGTAAGTTTATTTACTCACTTGGAACATTTTGTCGATGTCATTATATTTATTTTTCAGCAGCTCGCCCCAGGAAGTGAGATTACAGTATGTGAGCACACCGCCGGGCTTCAGCAGTCTGTTAGCATGACCCTAAGAACACGGTTCACTGCCATTAGGGAGCAGTTCAACAAAATGGAGTGTGATCGCCGATAGTTAATATGAATTATTAACCGTCCACAAACCTTGATAAAGTTGAACTGATGTGTGTGCCAGGTCTCCTCTGACAAAGGATATGTGTCATAAAGAATACCTGTGATTGGAAGGCAAATATATGCAGATTTGTCACAACTTAATTTAATACTCATAAATAGCCTACTTTTTTTGTCTTAATATGCATTTCTTTGTTATCTATGTAGTTTAATGTATTACATATATTAGATGAAATGTACACTACCATTCAAAAGTTTGGGGTTGGTAAGATTTTTTTAATGTTTCTGAAAGAAGTCTCTTGTAAGACTTTATTTCTTTATTAATTAAAATACAGTAAAAAAAATAATATTGTGAAATATTATTATAAATATAATTTATTTTTGTGATTTTATAGCTGAATTTTCAGCATCATTACTCTTATCATCATTATCTTACTTACATTACTTTCCTTCAGAAATCATTCTAATATGCTGATTTAGTGATCAAGAAACATTTCTTATTATTATCATCAATGCTGTAAACAGTTGTGGGGCTTAATATTTTTGTGAAAACTGTGATAATTTTTTTTCAGGATACTTTGATTAATAGAAAGTTAAAGGTTTAGTTCAGCCAAAAATTTGTGACTTATGACTCACCCTCATGTCGTTCCACGCCCGTAAGACCTTCGATCAACATAAATTAAGATATTTTTGATGAAATCCGATTGAGAGCAAAGCCATTCAAACTCTCAAGATCCATAAAGGTACTAAAATCATATTTGAAACAGTTCATGTACAGTGGTTCTAAAGTGACAAGAATACTTTTTGTGCGCCAAAAAAACAAAATAACGACTTTTAAACAAAATCTATATGGGCCGATTTCAAAACACTGCTTTGGAACTTTATGAATCTTTTGTTTCGAATCAGTGATTTGGATCTCCTATCAAACGGCTAAACTGCTGAAATCACGTGACTTTGGCGCTCCGATTCGATTCGTAAAGCTCTGAAGCAGTGTTTTGAAATCGGCCCATATAGATATTGTTGAAAAGTCTTTATTTTGTTTTTTTGACGCACAAAAAGTATTCTCGTCGCTTTATTATATTTAGAACCACTGTAGTCACATGAACTGTTTCAAATATGTTTTTAGTACCTTTATGGATCTTATGAGTTTGAATGGTTTTCTCTCAATGGAGGCCTCACTGAGCCATCGGATTTCATCAAAAATATCTTAATTTGTGTTCCGAAGATGAATGAAGGTCTTACGGGTGTGGAACGACATGAGGGTGAGTAATTAATTACATTATTTTCATTTTTGTGTGAACTAACCCTTTAAAAAGAACAGCATTTATTTGAAATGGAAAACTTTTGTAACATTATACATGTCTTTACTGACACATTTGATCAATTTAATGCATACCTTGATGATTAAAAGTATTATTTTCTCTTACAAGAAAAAAATCTTACTGTACCCAAACTTTTGAATGGTAGTGTATTTTTACTTATTTTTAATGTACAGTCATGGGAAAGTAAAAAACACTTTTCACTAACTATCAATTTTAACAATCTTAAGATATTTTGCTTACATTATAGTATATTAAAATCATTTTACCATTAAAGTGATTGTCAGGTAGGGTTGGCACAACATCTTCCCACAGGCCTTTCAGAGGAACGATCTGTGCAGGTAAAACCAGTCAAGTCATTAACTGGTTCATAATATTCAAACACAATACGAATATCATGGATGTTTTTTGCTTTACTTTATGTGGCTGACTCTTGGCCCATTCCTGTAGCCTCTGGAATACACCATCATTACACTTCAATGATCCAATGCTCCTCAATGGGGAAGGACTCCACTTTAGTGGCTGCTATGGCCATTCCAAAGCCGATCTCAAGCACCCTTCCACCTACAATCCCAAACAAGAGGAGACACAATGCTTACAATTCCTAATTCATAGTTTATAGCTCTTCACTACAACTGCCTTTTATTCATTAAAGGGAAAGTTCACCCAAAAATGAAAATTCTGTCATCATTTACTAACACTCATGCTGTTCCAAACCTGTATGAATTTCTTTCTTCTGTTGAACACAAAAGAAGATTTTTGAAGAATGTCAGTAACCAAAAAGTAATTGGGTCCCACTGACTTAAAAAAAAAATTTCTTTCCATACTATGGAAGTCAGTGGTCCCCGTCAACTGTTTGGTTACCCATATTCTTTAAAATATCTTATTTTGTGTTCAGCAGAAGAAAGAAATTCATACAGGTTTGAAACAATTTTACAGAATTTTCATTTTTGGGTGAACTATCCCTTTAAGTGCATATATTGTGCATTGTTTTATATAATAATACCTGGCATGGAATATTTACTGACTTTGTATGTAAGCCAGGAAACATGAATTAATTTGATATATGTATGTATGTATATATATATATATATATATATATATATATATATATATATATATATATATATATACACACATACATATATATGTAAATATCATGCATGTCATATATATAGTCATATATATATTGAGAAAGCGTGATGCATGTCATATGTCATATATATATATGACATGCATATATATGTATGACATGCATCACGCTTTCTCAATATCTAGCATAGTAAGATTTACACACAAATCTTACCATGCCAGATATGAATGACAGCGTGGTGGTCATGGGAAAGGTCCTGCCACTGGAGTTGCAGGAGGTGATATTTCAAAGAGTAAAAATAGGCATGTGAGGAGCAAAGTAGACCCACCCTTCTCAAATGAAACGGCATTTCTAGAAATTTAGTTTGTAAACCATTGATGTGACACGTTCTCTATAAATATGAACATACATTAAAGACATGAAACGTAGCAGCCTGGACTAACTTTATGCATGTAAGTGAATATATTCAGGCAAAATGCAATGCACTGCAACTCAATGCTGCCACACAAAAGCCACGCGCGATTGAAGCGCGCCGGCTCGTGGCGTGTTAAGTGAGAACTGAATCAATTTCAGTGAACTGTCAAATTTTTACTAGAAGTTCACCTCTATAGTTTTCGTGGGGAAGTTCTGCACCTGTCGTCGTGACACAAGCACGTGTTTATGTCACATTTACAGATAACGCATTCTTATCTCACGAATACAACGTGAACGTTGTTCACGAAGGCGTAAGTAATGAATATTAATTAGGTAACGCCACTAGGCGCTCCAAGAAAGTAAAGAAGCAACGTCAGCATTTCCAAATGAATATTCATAAGCTAAGTCTTCGCCATAGTAGTGAGGGGAAGCCTTTACTGTCTATGGGGGAAGCCTCTGGCAAGACTCATTTTTGGAGTCGGTTCTTTCGAACAGATCGTTTCAAATTTATTTAGCGGTGCTTTACGTCATCACGGCGTGGTATACGTTCTATTTATTTCTAATAAAGCCAAGTGTAGACACATACGGGTGTTTATTACGGTTTTACGATTAAGTTTGTTAATAGCTTAATTTATTTGTTAACATTTCTGCTATTGAAGTTGCATTTTGCTCAAATAGTTAATTGTCGGTACATGTGAAAGACTGACAATGACATCAAGTGTACATGTAGAACATTTGATAGGTGTGTGTAATATAATTATATCCTTTTTTGTATATGTAGTGTGTTTTTCTTGAACACACATCCGCCATGTTGTTTGTTCTCAACTGTTTCATAAATACTGCGGGTACACATTTACTTTAGTGATTCCTGCTTGCCATATAGTAGGTTAGTTAGTGTGGACTTTGGGCCAGTTCTCTGTTCAATCAGTTGGTGAGGTGTTGACTTGCAAACCGCTCAGACTGATTCCCGAACGAATCGAATAAAAAGATTCGACTCAACTGAAGGATTCGTTCAAGAATCGGATCCCTTCGCCATAGTAGAATTCTATGTTTTTGAGTTATTGAGAACAAAAAGTTTTAATTTTTCGACAGATAATAGCTACTGGCGTCTGCATGATGTTAAAATATAATATTGAAATTAAGTCACTTTTAAGTGAAAACAAAAATTGAACTGACTTAATTTATCTCACTGTGGTTGTTTCAGATGAATCAAAAATTAAATAGGAAATTACCTTTAGATGCAGCAACTGTTGCAAGAGAGTGCATGTATGGAGTTTCCCAGCGCTCCATAACAGGTTTTCCCATGATCTCCAGGTGTGTGTCTGCTGCATTGTAGTCAGCACTCGCGTCGTGCCACACTTGTTTGCAGTTTTCGCCCTTTGAGAAGATCGGCTCTGCGGTGGTCATGGTGGATTGTTGATTGTTGAGTGTATCAACGCGCAGTGGCTGAAGAGATCGTCTCTGCCCTGACTTAAGTGTTATATATTTAAAGAACTGCTGACTGTGCAAGAATCAGTGCAGTCAAAGTGTGAGTGTTGATAAGGAGTCCAGTGAGAAGGGGGTGGTCTCTCACATGCATTGCTAGACAGCTTCTGATTCATGATGGTTAACCCAACAGCTGTAGCCTTCACTATTCTTCACTATTTAAATGCCATGGTTATGCATTCCCATGTGGCAGAATCACGGTACAGTGAGTGTTTGAGATGATAATACAATGCACTTTGATATGGGCCTCTGTAAGGACCGATATGCTGTGCGAAAGTCTGAGACTGCATTGAAAATGGGGGATTTAAAACTGGAAATAAAATGATTAAGAAATATTTAATTTTATGCACTATTTGTAGGTCACAATCAAATACGAAAATGTGTGACATGCAAACTCCTTTGTACAAAATGTAAGATATGCTTCTTCCATTGAAGATCTCTGTAATATTCTCAGATCATGCTGGATCATCAAGTTTTGGAGCTCATATCAGTGCTGCACTGTCATGAAAGCAAAATAGGGACAGAAGTAATTGTCAAATTAATTGTAAGTTTATTTATTTAAATGGCATTTTTCCCCATAGTGCTCTTAGACTTGGACCCCATTGTATAACATGGTACTGAATAATTACCTTATGCATGTATATTATGCATGCACATGTCCAAAAACATGGTATTTCTGGTACACACACTAGCACTACTGTAATACTTAGTGCAGTTTCGGCATATTAACCCTCTTGACGTGAGACTGAGTTAATGTTGTGCAATTGTTCAGAACAAGTGGACTTTCTGAACTATTCACATGCTGGACAGCCACAGTTTTGTAGTTTTTGTCAATATTTCTGTCAATAATTTAAGGCTACTTGCATACCCAACATTCCCGTTGTTACAAACAGTTAAAATAAATTCATAGTGATATTGATCTATTTTCTGCTGCAGCATCTTAATGGATCTCTTTGCATGTAACAATTCATATTCTGTGAGCAGAAAACAAGAACATTTGATCCTGTCTAAATGAATAAATATTTATCAATATTTAGAGCTAATTCTTTGTACTGTTTAGGTTATGTGATTGTATGTTATTCAGTCAAATTCACAACCGATTAATATAGTAGATTTAATCAATAGAAGTATGTGGCTGTATAAATCCTCTGCTTTTCATACTGTAGCACCTCCTTCTCTTGTCGTGTAAACACAGATATCTGCAGTGTATACGTGAACCTATTGAACCGAGTTAGCTGATAATACAATCCAAACAGCATGTCACAATTAAGCACACTCAGAACTGAAATTTCTTAAAGGGATCATTCATTCATTCAAAAAAAAAGGACAATTCGATATGTTGCAATAAGTGAGTGTATGCTCTCCTTTTTAATTCTGTGGAATAAAAACTGAAACATTTTAAGAATGTACTGATGGCCACTCTTTTCCATGCAATTACAGTAAATGGTGACTGTTGTAAAAGCTATATAAAAATATCAGAAAAGTGCTTCATACAACTTGCACTCCATTTCAATCCTTTTGAAGTCATGTGGCTTTGTGTGGGAAACAAACTGGAATACTGAATAATTCTTCCCTCCAGTGAGCTGTTCACTTTGACTGGATCAATGAGTCAAGTACTGAATCAGCCTGATTTACGAACAAATCATTCAGACTGGTTTTGTGACCTGGAACAGCTGATTTATTGAAAAGATATGATAAAAGTAATGATTCATTCCTGCATTTAGGTCCACTGTTTATGCCCTTCCCTCACTAACTTCAATCCGTCTCGTTCACTCGGATGTACATCATTGCTTACGTCGTAAGAGTGCTCACTTCTGGCAGAACCAATGCAATGTGTTTAAATGGAATGCATTAAGCCCTTAATCACTTGTGGGAAAATTAGGCAAGGCAAGTTTATAGAGCACATTTCATACACAATGGTAATTCAAAGTGCTTTACATAGATAAGGAATTAAAGTATATACAGTAAAAGCCCACTCTAAAAAATGCTGGGATAAAAACAACCCAAGTGTGCAGAGAATACAAATGATTGAATAAAAGTTATAAAAGAATTATAGCTGCAAGCAGCGATGAAAGGGCCCTCGCACCCAGGGCCACCACCACCTGGGAAAACAATGAATATTGGGGGACATGCAAGCAACTAAATACAGAAATATGGCAAAGTCATTTCGATGTGCTAAACTTCCTGCTGCCCAACAGGTGGTGCTTTGACTACTGAATAATGTCATGTTGATGTCTTCAGGCCAGGACTATTATCAAATATGTGAAGTTTGGAGCAGATCGGACATTGTATGCCTCAGTTACAACAACTTCCTGTTTCGTGGTGTTAATCGCATACTTTAGCACTTAGCCAAGTGTTGCCCGATTTAATGTGTTTCTAGCATGTTTGGTACTTCATGGCATATACAAATGTGTTTCTGGGAGTAAATTACAGCATAAAGCATGACATTTCCTGTTGCCAGGTGGCGCTATGACTAACTGAATATTGCCATATACATGTCTTCAGGCCAGGACTCTAAAAAAACATGTGAAGTTTGGGGCAGATCGGAGATTGTATGCCCGATTTACAACAACTTCCTGTTTCATGGCAAAACATCGAACTTTGTCAGGCCACCACTAACACGCCCTTCAGCGAAAACTCAAGATCTTCGCAATTTAACGTCACAAAGGCCTTAAGATTAGACTGACCAAATATGATGTTGATCTGATTAAAGCTGTTGGAGGAGTTCGTTAAAGTACAATGACTGGAAATGGCAAAAACTGCAAAAATTTTGCAAAGAAAATTGGTTGGGTTTTCAGATTTTGCGCCCAGGGGCTTTTTTGTAGGTATTGGCCTGTTACACGTCTACTGAATTTCATACTTGTTGCGTGAAATGTAGCATGAAGGGCACTTAATTGAAATTTTATAGGTGGCGCTATCGAGCCACTTTGCCACAACTAATTCTGAAACCCATATCAGACTTAAATTTTCGCCACTTCTGACATGTGTGCAAAGTTTCATGAGTTTTTGAGCATGTTAAGGCCCTCAAAAATGCAATTCATTTCAGAGAAGAAGAATAATTGACCTAACAATTACAATAGGGTCCTCACACCATCGGTGCTCGGGCCCTAATAAAAAGGTTACATAGATAAGATAAGGTGCAATCAGTCAGTCAGTGGCTCTAACTGCCCATATCTCTAAGTTCAGGTGCCCTTCTGAATTTGAGAGTCAGAGAGCTTCGGTTCATGAGACAAACTAGTAGCAAGGCTCTGATGGCTTCCAGTGTCCCTCCAACCCCCCAATGGACTGGAGTCATCCGACCCCTTGATGGGGTGGAGTCACAGACCGTCTGCTTCTGATGGCTTTCAGTAAGACATCAGCCTGCACCCAAGGAAACAAAACAGCTTGGCTTCTGTGTGATGAAACTGCAAAGTATACTCCAGAATGTCCCTATACTGGTCCAATCCAATCAGGGCCACAATTTTATTTTTGGGGTCAGTCCTCGTGCATCCCTGACCAATGAACCCTATTTCTATTTCTATTTCGTCTCATTCAACTAAAAGCTAAAGTTCTATTCCTGACTGTCTCAATCACTAAGCTCAGGGATCCCCTATCCGGAATGTAAGAGATTGAGAGTCAGGTTCACGATTTTACACCGGTGTCTAGTGTCTATTCACTCTCAGAGGTGATAAACCTTAAGCATGACATGCACTTCACCCCTATTTTAAAAATAGAATACTGTCATAGTACATTGGACAAAACTACCATTCGTTGGGTTTTTACACTATATTGCCAAAAGTTTTGGGACACCTGCCTTTACGTGCACATGAACTTTAATGACATCCCATTCTTAATTCGTAGGGTTTGATATGGAGTTGGCCCACTCTTTTGCAGCTATTACAGCTTCAACTCTTCTGGGAAGGCTTTCCACAAGGTTTAGGAGTGTGTTTATGGGAATTTTTGACCATTCTTCTAGAAGCGCATCTGTGTGGTCAGGCAGTGATGTTGGCGAGAAGGCCTGGCTCACAGTCTCCGCTCTAATTCATCCCAAAGGTGTTCTGTCGGGTTGAGGTCAGGACTATGTGCAGGCCAGTCAACTTCCTCCACACCAAACTCGCTCATCCATGTCTTTATGGACCTTGATTTTTTGCACTGTGGCGCAGTCATGTTGGAACAGGAAGGGGCCATCCCCAAACTATTCCCACAAAGTTGGGAGCATGAAATTGTCCAAAATGTCTTGGTATGCTGAAGCATTAAAGGATTAGTCCACTTTTAAATACACTTTTCCTGATAATTTACTCACCCCCATGTCATCCAAGATGTTCATGTCTTTCTTTCGTCAGTCGAAAAAGAAATGAAGGTTTTTGAGGAAAACATTCCAGGATTATTCTCCTTACAGTGGATTTCAATGGCTACCAACAGGTTGAAGGTCAAAATTACAGTTTCAGTGCAGCTTCAAGGGCTTTAAACGATACCAGATGAGTAACAAGGGTCTTATCTAGCGAATCGATCGGTCATTTTCGAAAAAAATACAACCGTTTATGCTTTATAAACAAAATATCGCCTTGAACGTACTTTCCGCTTCCGCATTTTTCATAACGTTTACGCTGAATGTCCTACGCCTTCCCTATTCAAGTTACGGAAAAAAACGAAACTGGCGCCGCGTTCTTTCCGTAAGTAGAATAGATTTCCTCAGCATGCGCTGACTCCGCTCTGTGAATTTACATGGCCTACCACTTCGTGGCTGAGTTGCTGTTGTTCCCAATTGCTTCCACTTTGTTATGATTCCACTAACAGTTGACCGTGGAATATTTAGTAGTGAGGAAATTTCACAAATGGACTTATTGCACAGGTGTTCAGGTTAGTTCATCTTCATCTTTTTGATGAAATCTGAGAGCTTTCTGTCCCTCCATTGACAGCTATGCAACTACCAATTTGATGCTTCAAAAAGTTCATAAAGGGATTGTAAAACTAATCCATATAGTCAAGCAGTTTTATGAAGAGACACAATCGTTTTATATGATGAACAGATTGAATTTAAGCTTTTATTCACATATAAACATTCATCAACTCACACATCAGTTGTGGTAAAGCTCAAGAATCTTTGCTTGATGTGCGAGAACCAATGAGGTTCATTGCAGCACGTACGCAGCATGTTTGAACTTCAACAAAGGTTTGTTCTCGCGCATGAAGCATGTTTGTGTGAAGAATATAATCAATGATAATATGTGAATAAATGTGACCCTGAACCACAAATCTAGTCATAAGTCGCACAGGTATATTTGTAGGGATATCCAACAATACATTGTATGAGTCAAAATTATCATTTTTCTTTTTTTATGCCAAAAATCATTAGGATATTAAGTAAAGATCATGTTCCATGAAGATATTTTGTAAATTTCATACCATAAATATATCAAAAAGTTTGTGAGTGGATATGCATTGCTAAGGACTTCATTTGGACAACTTTAAAGGACATTTTCTCAAAATTTTGATTTTTTTGCACTCTCAGATTCCAGATTTTCAAATAGTTATATGGCGGCAAAATATTGTCCTATATCCTAACAAACCATACATCAATGTAAAGATTATTTATGTATAAATGTTGATGTTTTTAAAAAAAAAAAAAAATTACTCTTATGGCTGGTTTTGTGGTCCAGGGTCTCTTCAGAAAATTTGAGCTAAACTGCTTGATTCATATGGATTAGTTTTATGATTCTTCGCAAGTCCATCTTCAAATTGCGAAGAAACTGTTACAGTACATTATTTTTTTCATAATAGCATTTCCATATTAGATTTTATTTAAAACAACACCAATACAAGTGTTTAAACTTTTTTTTAAAAAATTTAAAAAAATCTGATTTTCAGAAATGTTTTAATATCAGGTGTTTTGTAATACCCGTGTTGATTTTGGTGTAAATAAATGTAAATGTAAAAAGCTTAACTTTGGAGTGCAGAATTGGGGCTTTTTCTAAATTTGACATTTTGCCTAAAATGTTAATAATAATTTGTTAATACAGCTTACCTAAACAACTACAAACAAAACATAAAGAAAAAAGAGAGACAATACTAATTGACTGAAAATTGCAAGCTTTAATTGAACCACCTCAGAGTCAACATCAGCATCTGTCTTGTCTGTATCTTCATAATCACACCTGCTGTCGTCCATCACCATTGTTGTGTATTGCATTTCAAGCATTGTACATTGTCCTTACGATGCCCCATGATGCTCTGTTTTATGACACATGCGCAGTATGCCCTGAATGTCATCTGTATACCATTGAACAGATCAGTACAAGGCTCATGTCAGCGTCATTGTTTAATGAAGTACACATTCATTTAATGGAGATGTAACAACCATCTTCAGTATCTTCCTCACCAAGTGTCTTGTGGTGAGGGTCACTGGCTCCAGTGCTGTGCGGTGACCCACACCAGCCCTAGTGTCTTATGGTGAAGGTCACCAACCCCAGTGTCAGTGTCGAGATGAGGCTCAGCGGCCCCAGTGTCTTACAGGGCGGCCCCATTGTCTTCTGGAGACCCTCACCGGCCCCAGTGTCTTGCGACGCCGGTCCCAATGTATTGCAGTGACCCTCACTGGCCTCAATGTCTTCCAGTGACCCTTAACGATCGCAGTGTCTTGTAGTCAGGATCATCGACCCAATTATTTTCTACTAACCTACGTCTAAGTCTCCATTCATCCAGATACCTCTCCATTCTCTATTTTGTTACTATGTGGAATGAAAAAGAAAGAAAACAGATCATGATTATTCACATTCATTACCTGTATAACTAAATCTAACTATATCTATATCTTAATTTAATTGCATCTAATCTTATTTACAATAAACCTTCATTTCTAAACTTCATATGGACACATGCACAGGACAACAACCAGATCAGTTTCTTTCTCATTCTGACATAATAATTTTTTTTCTGAGTACCTGCCAAAGCATGAGCAAAACTTTCTTCCAAAACTTCTTAATCTTTTTCTCAATCGCCCAAGTTGTCCAATTTTAGGTAGCTCTGATCTGGAAAATACATACACAGAACAAGCATTAAGACGGACTGACAAGCACGCTATACAATAAATGACTTACAATAAACCCATAATAACCAGCATCCAGTATGTGTGCATCCATTTGATCAACGACTGTTTGCCAACAACACAGATCTGCATGCGTGTGTGAGTTTGTGTTCAGCATATGTACCTGATTTCTGCGAGTGGCAGCTGTTGGACACACTCTGCATCAGTCCGGTGACAGTCCCCTGCCTCCTTAAACACACAAACACATTTCTAAGCATTTTCAATCTCTCTCATACATATACAAAAGAATTATATATTATCATTTTCACTCTTACACACTAGCAGTGAGTAATAGTTTAACAATGTTCTGATCAAATTCATAAACCCAGTCACACACAGATGCCAGCATAATTTTAAACAAACTTATAACTCGGTATAAGCTCACTGCTGTGTTGCTGGCGGACACATGAGGGTACATGTTTGGCAGCAAATGTTTCAGGTTGTTCAGCAGGTGCTCTGTCAAAGCATTACACAGCCCCTGTTCCTCAACCATGGTGGGGCTGAGAGGTACGCTGTTCACACAAATAACAAACGTGTCACATTGCTATATACACCAGACACCCGTCTTCTTTTTATGATCGACAGCTCCATCAGACTGGTCTCTGTGTCTCAAAAAATCCTGAAAACGTATGTGTGAAATTCTAGAAACCTCAGTCCTTGAGTTACGTTGTAATGTGCTTTTAATACACTTACTGAAAGATGGTGGGTCCAAAAACTATTGACAAGTTCTTGGATGTCATAAGATTTAGATGACTCTCGGCAGCCACACGGGACAGGAAGAACAACAGGTAACAGAGGACGTTAAAATGTTCCTCAGGAAGACTGTTCAGGATTGTCCTCAAAGCCTGATTCATTTCTTCCTCTTTTGAATCTGCAAGATACAGTGAAGAATTCGATAAATCACTTTTGTTGTGCAGAAAGTACCCAAAATGTTCACTCATCACCACCCCAGCTTCACTTACCCCTGAACACATTCAGCAGTTGTGTCCTGTGTGGCTCTGGAATAAGTCCACCAGGTAATTCCCTGAGGAAAAGTTTCAGCAATGAGGCAAGAGTAGGAATATCCTCACTGTCAAACTCTGGGACGCCTCCTTGATCAAAACTTTTCCTCAATTCCTGGCAGCGTTTCACTTTCCCGCCAACCCTGAACAGGCCACTCTCTCTGAGACCTAAACACAAACACACATTTTACAAATACACACAATCTCAGCATACAAGTGACAAACACTGTCAAATACACACACACAGCACTCACCATGCTTCTCCACAAACTCCACTATGTGCATGAGCGCTAGAGGAAGACCCTGCCTCATCTGTCCACTCCTCCTGAGGCTGATCAGGGGCACACCAAACACAGCTGTCTGTGTTTCCAGCTGCACAGGGCAAAAGTTCAGGAAAAACAAACAAATCAGAAAGGTTTACTGGGAAATAATGTACTGTAAGGAGTGCACAAGAAAATAAGTTTACATGAAGCTGTCTAACAAGTGTGCATTTGATAACAAAGTGTATAGTCAGGAAACATTACATTTATTATAGCGTTTCTCCATGTACATTAACACAACTTTACAGGATATCGTTTGTTAATTTCAATACTTGATAATAGGGCTGTCAAAAGATTAATCGCGATTAATCGTATACAAAATAAAAGTTTTGAGTTTGCATAATATATGTGGGTGTACTGTGTGTAATTATTATTATATATATAAATACACACAAATTAATGTATATATTTAAGAGAAATATGTACAAAATATTTTTATTTATATATAATATAAATTATATAAAAATATAAATAAATACATATACTTGTAAATATTTCTCAAATATATACATGAATGTGTTTGTATTTATATATACATGATAATTACACACAGTACCCTCACATATATTAGGCAAACTCAAACTTTTATTTTGTATGCGATTAATCGCGATTAATCGTTTGACAGTCCTACTTGCGCTGCGTTTTTAATAAGACGCCATGTCAAGTTAAAAGAATTAAAACTTTTACACGCAGCGCCAGTGGACCAATCAGAAGAACTCGGAGGCGGGGTAAGCGTTGCAAGCTTTTGTTTACAGTAGCAAGTTGGCATGGCAACTGATTTATTTTTTTACATTTTTTTTTTTTTATTTAACTTTCAGAAAAACATACAATGACATTAACATAAAAAACAAACAACCAACCAAACAAAAATTGGGGATTGCATTAAATTCCATAGCAACTGATTTATTTGATGGTAACATGATGGAGGAGATCATATCCAGTCCGATTATTCTTTTTTTCCATGTCAAAAATTAAGCCTTACTCTGCTGTGTTGTGTATATTGCATACTTACACATACTGATAAAACTCCGAACACTCCCATTTCAATGAAAGGATCGGCGTTTTTTTCAGTCGCCAAACTGTTAACCAATCCGAGGGGAGTCCGAAGCCGAGAGTCGAAACCAGAAAAGGGTCAAAAACGGGAATCCAAAGAAGTCAAAAATCGAGTGTCAAAAACAGAAGGGAGTCAAAAACCGAGAATCAAAATGTGTCACGAATCCAAAGCCGATAGTCAAAGTCCGAAAGAGAGTCAAAAACCGAAAATAAATAATCAAAGATATTCAATAACCGTAAAAACTCGTCAACCGCACCAAAAACACCAACCGCATCAATCGCCAAATCACCCAACAGAGAATCTAGTTCAGTTTGTTCATATATACCTGATGCATCACTCGCGTCATAATAGCGCTTCACTGAGAATAGAGTCTGCTGAAGTCTGGCTGTGTGAGATTCCCATCAACAAACCATATGTGCATACATTAACAATTAAGAGACAGAAATATAAATAAGCAACCTTAAAGCATATTTTACAATATTTAAACACAAAATAGGGTTTTTTAAAAAGTGAAATAGCTACAAAAACTACCTATCATTTAACAAAAAAAAAAAATGTGCAAAAATGTCAAAACTTCAGAAAAGGATTTTCTTATAAGGCAAATTCATTCACAAACAAATGCTAAAATAATATATAGCCTACATACATTAACTTAAAACATATTACAAGACTGAACAGCAAACCACTAAAAAGAAATAAATATTAACACTTTACAGTAAGGATCCATTTTAGTAACTTCAGTTAACAAAAACAATAAAAAATGACTTCTAAAGCATTTATTAAACTTAAAGTTGTCTGTTAATGTTATTATTTAATGCTCCTGCTAAGATGAACTAACAATAAACAGTTGCACTTAATAAATACTGTAACAAAGCTATTGCTCATTGTTATTGCATGTACAAAAGGGGTTTAAATAATAAATAAGCTCCATAAGGAATTCCAAGTGATCAAGGGCTTGGTGCTTCTCATTTAAACCTTATGCACGAGTTCTGCCAGTAGTGGGCACTCATGATGCAACCTAAGCAATGACACACATCCCAGTCCACAAGACGGAGGGAAGTTATCGAGTGAAGGTTGAGGCGGGTTTGTCTAAATAAATTTGATGAAGTTGAACGCACTTCAAAATGGCGGCGGGGATTCTGCTGAGGGGAAGTGCTTAGGGATGTTTGCGAGTGTATGTCTAAAGGTGGAGTTTAAAGGGTTAGTTCACCCAAAAATGAAAATAATGTCATTTATTACTCACCCTCATGCTGTTCCACCCCGACCTTCGTTAATCTTCGGAACACAAATTAAGAATATTTTTGTTGAAATCCGATGGCTCCGTGAGGCCTTCATAGGGAACAATGACATTTCCTCTCTCAAGATCCATTAAAGGTGCTCTAAGTGATGTCATGCGTTTTTAGGCCAAAACATTTTTTGTCACATACAGCAAACATCTCCTCACTATATCCGCTAGCTGCCTGTCCCCTGAACACACTGTAAAAAACGCGGTCTCTGTAGTCGCCACAAGCCCCGAAAATGGCAATAAAAAGCCTGGACCACAAAACAAAATAAACATGCTCCAGCCAATAACCAACAAGAATGATTTTAAATGCGCGTTCATGACCGTTTCAGGAAGCATGGAGGGGAGGGGAAGGAGGAGGAGGAGGGAGGGTCTAGCTAGCCTCTGTTTTGTTTGACAACACTTCGAACGTCAACAGGAAGTTACTCCACCCAGGATCACTTAGAGCACCTTTAATGTACTAAAAACATATTTAAAACAGTTCTTGTGAGTACAGTGGTTCAATATTAATATTATAAAGTGACGAGAATATGTTTGATGTGCCAAAAAAAATAATAACGACTTATATAGTGATGGCCGATTTCAAAACACTGCTTCAGGAAGCTTCGGAGTGTTATGATCCTTCTGTGTCGAATAATAATTCGGATCGCGTGTCAAACCGCCAAACTGCTGAAATCACGTGACTTTGGCGCTCCGAACTGCTGATTCAACACACTGATTCATTATGCTCCGAATCTTCCTGAAGCAGTGTTTTGAAATCGGCCATCACTATATAAGTCGTTTTTTTTTTTTTGGCGCACCAAAAATATTCTCGTCGCTTTATAATATTAATATTTACGGAGCCCCTAAAGGGACATGGTGGTAGAAAAAAAAATGTGAAGGAAGGAAATTTTACGTGGTGGTGGAAAAAAATTTGGGATGGGAGGAATTTTTTTTTTTCAAATCTTTTGCGTTCCCTCGCAAAGATATTTTGCGTTCCCTCGCAAAGATTGCGTTCCCACGCAAAGATGTTTGCGTTCCCTCACAATGTTATAATCGTTCCCTTGCTGTGAGCTCGGACAAACACTTCCTCTTTAATGTCCCGCTGGCTGGCAGTAGTGTTTCAGTTAGTAACATTACGTTAATATACGTTAATATAACGTTAATAATGCACACAAATAATGCGCGGCTCATAGAGTTTGAACTTGTTGGACTCAAAAATGAAGAAATGCAGTCAGTGCTTATGTCAAGCAGTTCAGTTGGCAATATATTCACAGATTCGAGCTTCCCGGATTAGTAACTCGTGAGCTAAACGTTGTTAAAAACACAAATGAAGCTACTTCCAATCATAGTAACCTAGACAACAAGCTACAACAACCCAATTTTCCTCAAATGTGTTTTATAATAAATTGGTCTCTATGAGCAGGCGGCGGAGATACACGCCTGAAGGGACCGTCTGAAACGTATGTTACTAACTAAAACACTACTTTAGCCAGCGGGACATTAAAGAGGAAGTGTTTGTCCGAGCTCACAGCAAGGGAACGATTATAACTTTGCGAGGGAATGCAAACATCTTTGCGAGGGAATGCAAAAGATTTGAAAAAAAAAAAATTCCTCCCATCCCAAATTTTTTTCCACCACCAAGTAAAATTTCCTTCCTTCCCATTTTTTTTTTTCTACCACCATGTCCCTTTAGGGGCTCCGTAAATATTGAACCACTGTACTCACATGAACTGATTTAAATATGTTTTTAGTACCTTTATGGATCTTGAGAGAGGAAATGTTATTGCTCCCTATGCAGGCCTCACGGAGCCATCGGATTTCAACAAAAATATAACGAAGGTCTTGTGGGTGTGGAACGGCATGAGGGTGAGTAATAAATGACAGAATTTTCAATTTTGGGTGAACTTAAAGGCAGACCAGAAGTCGCTGCAAGAGGGAGGCTGAGTTATTTTGATTAAAGATTATGAGGGCACATGAATTAAAAAAATTATAATATGCACAGATAAATCATTTATATTAAATACTCCAATATTCCAAAAAATTGTCAAATGTGACTGTAATGCTGCCTTCACGTGCTTTCGGAATTATCGTAAATATGAGTTTCCTAGGTAAAAATTGCACATGAACACCCAATTTCGAAAGTTGAATGCAATGCGCTCGTAATCACGACTTCAAGAAATGGGAATTATCAAATTTCCGATAGCACGTGAAAGCAGCATTACTCTCATGGATGTATCAAGGAGCTGAATCAGTTTGACAGCCTCAGTTCTTATTCAGTTCATTATATTAAAAATAATAGCCAGGAAATTCTTCAAAAATTAAATTCATTTTTGACACATCTTCACCATTCATTTTTTTTTAATTATTATTATTCAGCCAAGTGGACTCCATTTCCCAACATGCCGTTGCTGTCATTGCACCGCCCTTGCTGGGTCGCCCCGTGGCTCGCGTCAGTGTTGCGCAGATTCGGTTTGAACCGAAAGCGGAGTGTGACCTTCCCGGGCGGCGGAGACCGGCAGGAGACCGAGCGAGCGGACCCATGTCAGCACTCCCGTCCACAACCCTCGCCACAGAGATGAACAACAACTTAGCTGGAGATGAAATCGGGTAAGACACAGTGTGTTATGTGACAGTGTTTGGATGTAACGTACCCGTCCGTTCCAGCGGAGAGAGATGCGCAGCGGGCCGCCGGAGGACAGCAGATAGCAGGGAACCAGTCCGCCGGGCTCCGCACTCACACTGGTGCACCGCTAAAACTCCTTATATTTAAGGAGCACGGCGACAGCGACACGTCCTCGGTTCATTTAGCTGATAAAATGCTTGGTTAACGAAGCAAAGAGAAAGATTGACAGAAAAGGATCAGCTGTCAAAGCTGTCAAACTGGATGCTTGTATCACTTTCCTTTTATGCTGTAAGTTTCTTATAAACAAACTGGACTCTCCATTTATAGTTCAAGTTGTTTAAACACAAACTGGAAGGTTTACATCGCTGTCTTTCATAAGTTTATAATCAAACTGGAGGCTCGTATGCTGTGTTGTTATCATGTTTATAATCTCAAACTGGATAACTCTTTTTTTGTGTCAAATAAAATTCAAGACTGATATCATTTCTGTAAGCTTTTCAGTAACCACACTGAAGGATTTTATCTCTCTCTTTTATGCTGTAAGATGTATAATCGGAAATCTTCATTCACAGTGTTATCCAGTGACCCAGCCTGCAGCAGTTTACATTAGCCAGGTAGATTTGTTAACCAGCTCATGTCTGAGATGGTTTCAGGAGCGGGTCAGGGTAATTTGAATGCATTCTGATTATGACCCGTTAAACCGCACAGATCAGTCAGATCAGGCTTTCAGCCAAGGGCAAACGTGTTTTCCCTCCTTCACCTTGACTCATGTTCCTTTCTGAATGATCTCAAATGCATTGTGACGTTCCCTCATCTTTGTGTTGCAGGAAGCTGTTTGTGGGTGGATTGGATTGGAGCACCACCCAGGGTGAGTGTAACTGTCGTATTAACCACCATATAGTTTTATACAGTAACATTAGTTGCTATGTAGGGGCTCTTAAATAATGCAAGCCTCTATCGCATAGTGTGTGTTTCATTAAAAGCACAGTCTTGTTTTGCTCTGCCGGGGAGATGCACGCTATAATATTCTGCATAAACGTTGATATTTGCTCGGCATGTTCCGGACGTAGAAACCAGGTTGTCACTCGGGGGCTGAGCTTGCCTTTTCAGTATGTGGCTGCAAGTGAGAGAGCCTGGGTTAGACGCAAGCTCCAGAAATCGGATAAAGCCCGTATCAAGTAGCATGCGTAAAATGCAATGAGGAAATCGATGGAGAATGATCTAATATTGTACATGCCGTATATATTCATTTTATCATGTATTTCAAAGCCTTGTGTGCTGTACTTGTCACATGCTGATTTTATGTAATGTCTATTGCTTTTCTTGCTTTGACATGTTGCTACATATAAAACTGTAAAACAGTTGTAACGTTCTGAATTTTGACCTTTGGGTCGTCTGCTCGCACAGGACTGAAAGCTGAATAAGATTTATGTAGTGTGCTTGTATACACATTACTCATATACACGTTACGTATCTTTTTGCTAAACTGAGACATGTACTGCAGTTTATAATTCATACATTACTGTTAAAAAGTTTGGGGAGACTGCACTTGTTTGATCAAAAATACAGTAAAAACAGAGTAATTCTGTGTCAGATCAACCCCCGGCTCAAATTTTTGATTTTGTTAATATTTAACATAATAGTGATTAAAGCCAAAATTTTAAATGTCACAGATGTATATTTACTGAGTAATCCACTATTTTGTAGAGGAGGATCAAAATGACAATTTTCACCTGAGATTTGGAGCCAGTTTAGAGGGGTGTAAAAATGACTGTTATTTTTACACAGAGATTGGTAGGTCTATTTGTAAAATCTGTTGACTTTAACAATCTTTGTTTCATTATATGTCAACGGTGATAGTTCAGAAATGGTAAAAAGCACTTCTTGTGCTTTTTGCATCAAGTTTGCATGCCTGCAACTCTTAGACTTTTAGATTCTGGTTCTTAATCTTCATAGGCCCTATATATTTCAGTCTGTTTAAAAAATTACCTACATTTAGTTAGTGAACATTGAAAATGGGTAAAATTCAACAATTTGAACTTGGAGTCACATTGGGGTCCCAATATCTACGGGACCTTAAAAATAAAGATTCCAAAAGAAAAGTTTATTAAGAATGAGAATCTCGAAGGATATTGAATACTTTTAGAGTTACAGGCATGACAACTTTAGAAAATGAATATTTATGGCACTCAGGTATGTTCTGTGCATTTCAGGTGATAAAAATTGAGATACATTTCTAGTTTTAACATTATTTGTTCTTTAAAACAAAAAAAAGTATCAGCTGTATGCAAAGTGACCCACATTTGGTTTTTGACCACTGAACAAAAAAAGTTCTCCATATCTCTGTATCAGCTTTAAAATAAAGTAAAAGAAAAGTGAATGAGAATCAAAGTACTTTTAGACCCACATTTGGTTTTTGACAGGTGATAAAAATTGAGATACACTGAACATTATTTATTCAGTTTACTCATGGAGCCGCATTAAGTTCTCCATATCTCTGGGATTGAACCATCGAGGGCCTTTAAAATAAAGATTCCAAAAGAAAAGTTTATTAAGAATGAGAATCCAAGGAATTGAATACTTTTAGAGTTAAGGCATGACAACTTAAAAAGAATATTTATGGCCAGATGTTCTGTGCATTTCAGGTAAAAAATTGGATACATTTCTAGTTTTAACATTATTTATTCTTTAGATATTCCTCTTTAAAACAAAAAAAAGTATCAGCTGTATGCAAAGTACTTTGGTTTTGACTGAACGTTTACTCATGGAGCCGCATTAAGTTCTCCATATCTCTGGGATTGAACCATCGAGGGCCTTTAAACCAAAAGGAAAGTTTAAGAACCAGAATCTAAAAGGATATTAAGATATATTTAATACTTCTCGAGTTACAGGCATGCAAACTTGATGCAAAAAAACAAAAGAAGTGCTTTTTACCATTTTTGAACTATCACCGTTGGCATATAATGAAACAAAGATTGCTAAAATAAACAGATTTTACTAACAGATCTACCAATCTCTGTGTAAAACTAAAATAATGATGCTGCCGTCTTTCTAAAGTCATTTTTACACCCATCTAAATTGGCTCCAAATCTCAGGTGAAAATTGTTATTTTGACCCCCCATTACAAAATAGTGGATTACTCAGTAAATATACATCTGTAACATTTAATATTTTGGCTTTAATCACTATTTATGTTTGTCTTTCAACAGAAAAAATATTAACAAAATCAAAAATTTGAGCCGGGGGCCTCTGGTTGATTTGACACAGAATGACCCAACAGCAATTTTGTGAAATATTATCAAAATCTGTTTTCTGTCTCAATATAATTTAAGATTAGATTCGAATTCATTCCTGTGCAGAATTTTCAGCATAATTACTCCAATCTTCAATGTCACATGATCCTTCAGAAATCATTCTAATATGCCGATTTGTTGCTCAAGAAACATTTCTTATTATCTTAACTGTCAATTTTGATCCGTATTAAATTCTTTAAAAACATCTTATTGGCCCCCAACTTTTGAACGGTATATAAGAAGTATATTAAATAAATCAAAAAGAAAATGATTGAGATGATAGGAAATGTTTTTTCCTCTCTTTTTACAATTGATGATCTTAGTTGTATCTAAATGTATTAAAAGGCACCTTTTTGCTAATTATTCCTTTCTGTGTTTTGTTAGAGACTTTACGAAACTACTTTTCTCAATATGGAGAGGTTGTGGATTGCGTCATCATGAAAGATAAAAGCACAAATCAGTCCAGGGGCTTCGGCTTTGTGAAGTTTAAAGACCCCAACTGCGTACGGACTGTCCTGGACACCAAACCTCATAACCTGGATGGAAGAAATGTGAGGAGAATGACTGATAATTCTACTTTGCCCAATTATGATGATAACTGCTTCACATTTAACTGCTTCTCACTTAAAGTGACCCCTGCATCTTGTGACCCCAAAGTCAAAAACTTCTGCTCTAATGGCATACTGGTTTGGTTAGATTTTTTTTCTTTTACTGAATAAGTGCTGTCTGTTTATTCTCACAGATCGACCCAAAGCCTTGTACGCCTAGAGGTATGCAGCCCGAGAAGACTCGAGCAAAAGATGGCTGGGTAAGAACTCAGAAATGTAAAGCCACATTTAATGTTTGTTCATTAGAGTCTGAAAACTAGAGTTTATTTATGTATTTTTTATTCATTGCTGTAATTCAGTCCAGTACTTGCCTAACTCTAAAAAAGCTAAAATATTCTCTTTTTTTGTGTGTTTTAGAAAGGAAGCAAAAGTGACAGCAATAAGTCTAAGAAGATATTTGTGGGTGGAATTCCTCATAATTGCGGTGAAGCTGAACTCAGGGATTATTTCAACAGATTTGGAGTGGTGAGATGGACACAGATGCAGAAATGTACCATTTTTTTTAATCAGACTGTGACTCATAGGGCATTATTAATAACTACATAAATTCCATAATCTTGCAATGATGTCAGATGATGCACAATTGAACATATACAGTGGCGTCTAAAAGGTCACATGGTCATGAACTTGCTTTTTTGATTAGTGATCTAGAAATAGTGCAAATCATGACATTTCTTTGCTATTTCCAGGTTTAAATTTGATTTTGAATCTATGATTTTCAACATTTTCTCACACCACTGTATGTAATATGTTTTATATATGATGCTTTTTTTTATCACCGTTTCGTCCTTCACTGGTCCTGTTCTCCCTTTTGAAGGTCACAGAGGTGGTAATGATCTATGACGCAGAGAAACAGAGGCCTCGAGGTAAACCACACATTCATATTTGCTCCCATTCAGTCTCTCTCTCACCTCATGCGCAAGACAAACTATTCCGACCCAAAGAGAAGAGAACATCACGCAGGCCATCCGTCCCTCTCATGTGTGCGATGCTTGGTTTGGTGTGTCTCAACTCTTGCATGGTGGCAATTCAAATCAGCAGCATCCACATGACACGCAAACATTTGCATCAAACGTGTGCAGTCAGTTCAGCTTCTTGCACATCTGCTTGTGTCTTAAAGGAGTAGTTCATTCAGAAATGTGCCTTTTTTTTTTTTTCCTGTGGATACAAAAAGAGACATTTTGGAACCATCTAATTTCTTCGGTGTAGTAACTGAATGTGATTCGCTGTTTTGAATAGATGCTTGCTAAATGCAAGATATTTATCAGTGAATAACAATTTAAATTTGAACCCTAACAATTTGAATGTTTGACTGCATTTAAATGGTGCTTTGTGAGGATTGAAAAACAAAAAGGGACTCACTGTGCCTTTTAAAGGGATAGTTCACCCTAAAATTAAACGAGGTCATCATTTACTCACCCTGGTGTTGTTCTAATGCTCCTAATGCCCTAATGTCTCACCCAGAAAAGCACAGAAGTTGTGAGAAAATGTGAAAAGGTGAATATATCTGTTGTGTTCATCGTAACAAGAAGTTATCGTGTTTGCATCTGTCAACTCCCTTTCTAAGTGTTATCAGACAAACAGAGTTCCGGTCTTGATGTATTCAGCTAAGCAAATACACTGATAACTTTTTTGGGATTTTTAGGTGTTGTGTTTCATGTCGCATTAGGGCTGGGCGATATATCGCATGCAATTGTCACGCGCATTTCGTCAGTAAAGCCGGTTCCCTGATTACCGCTAAATCGCCATCACCTGCTTTCAAATGGACCGGCATTTAATAGACAGAGCCGTAGTTCACTGACAAGCTACGCAATATCGCGTTCATATCGCAGATGAATCGCCTTCGATAATGAATGCGATATTGCGTAGCTTGTCAGTGATCTACGGCTCTGTCTATTAAATGCCGCTCCATTTGAAAGCAGGTGATGGCGATTTAGTGGTAATCAGGGAACCGGCTTTATTGACGAAATGCGCGTGACAATTGCATGCGATATATCGCCCAGCCCTATGTCGCATATTTATTCGTCTTGATTTCTCACAACTTATGTGCTTTTCACGAACGCACATGTCGTGCAGCCGTGTACTGAAGTCAGGATTTTCGTTAAATAATACATTAAATTTCACCAAACCCTATCGTATACCCCCTAGAACACATGGCGATATATGATACATGTCAAATGGGATCATTCTGTGACGCTTTAAATCTTGATGCTGGTCGCTAATCACTGGACTAGCTTGAGCAGGACATTTTTAAAAACTTCTCTTTTTGTGGTCCAAAAAAGAAAGAACGGCATACTGCATTAGAACAACACCAGGGTGAGTAAATGGTGACATAATTTTCATTTTAGGGTGAACTAACCCTTTGTGACCAAAACAATTGTGATTTTTAGCAAAAAGTAAAATTATTAATATATTATTGATTTTTGGAGCTTGACAGATGTGGAAACTACGAACCATTGTATGGAATAGAGCTTTTAAAAATGTCCATTTTTGTGTTACATGGGAAAAATAAATAGATCATTTTAATTTTTGCGTGAACTACCACTTTAAAATTAAAATTTTGTGATACATTATGGCTGACAGCTTTCAGATAGGATTCAGTAGAGCCACTGTTTCATTATTATTGAAAACAGACTGTGGCCATGACCCGGTCTAGCTGAAGAACTAAATGTGAAACAAAGCCATCAGTATGACTGAATAAATAAAAAGAATTTCATTTTAAAGTTTTATTTTTACACAATGCTTATGGAAAGATTGCAGTGTAGTTTTTACATTCACTTAAACCATATCTTTCAGAAAATAGTTTGCTCTGCTTTTACTGTTTAAACTTAAAATGCTTTTCACCTTTCACTCTCGTTGGGTATACATGGAATAGTTTGTCATGTGAACATTTGTAGTTGACCTACTGAATTTCCAATCACTGAAATTAATTTCTATTAACATTTAGACATTTAAATAAGTTTTTTTTAATGCACATTTACATTTGATTGATCTACAAAATGAGTGTTTATTGCAATGTAGTACATTTAAGTAAGCCCTTTCTATCTTTCTTTTTATGTCCCTGTTTTCCTTGTCAAGTGTTTGAATGCATTAACGTTTTTCCTGAGATATGTCTGTTCTTTCTTGTAGGATACAGTACAGATAGTGGCACCACACAGATTAAGGCCTGGTGTGAAACACACTCATGCCTGTTTCTCTGGTGTAAACACGGTTAATGCTTCAGTTTGTGGCAGTGGCTTATCCTCAGACAGTTTCTCTTCAATAATACTGCATAAAACGCTTCCTGTTAAGAGATTCGGTGTGGCAGATGTTCTCTGTTTGCGTTCCGCTCTTCTTAATAGCATAATTACACACTGTCTAGCTGATAAAGGCGGGTTTGTGTTCTCAGTAGCTTCGTGGATGCAGGACTTAGCAATGCTCTTGAGTGCAATAGGGATGAGCCAAGATGGTCGACTTGTCATCCAGCAAACATCTAGTCAATTACTAGTTTTGGGGCGTCAGTCCAAACGGGAATGGGAATTAATTCCGAGATGCAGCTTCACAGAGAGGGTTTTAGAGTGCCGTGCATTAGCGTGCAGTACTTTCAACAATGCAAAACACTCTTCATGAAGTTGTGTCTCTAAATTCATCCCACTTAAAGCTCCAGTTGTCAAAGTATCGCTCGTGCAAATTTACCAGCTTTAAACATAAATTCAGTCCAGTTGCCGTTTTTCAGCGCCTTGTGCTACGAGTGTCAAATTAAAAATAGTTAAGATCTTTTAAAAACACAAGAATGTGTCTCTTTTGAGCGGGGCCTTAACAAGACCTACTAGACAACCCAATGACTAGTCAATTTTGGCATTAAATTGACTTAACAGCCTCTATCAATGGCAACTTTCTTCTTTAATGAAACCAGGCCTGATGATGAAGGGCAGGTTGGGTATATTTAGTCCTCATTTAGACAGATGGTTCTGCTCCAAATAGTCTACGAATTCTCAGATCTCTTCAGTCTCAAAGGACGTGCAATCGGAATCAGGTTAGATCCCAAAGTGGAGATTCTCGCAGCCCAGTTCTGCCACAGTTATCTGATCTGACAGAAACTAGTTCACACTGGTGGATCTGGCGCAGCTAAACTCAGCTGCTGCTGGAGGATTGTGCTCTGTCTTATCGCGTAAGTGACCTTGGAATCGCGTTCCGCTTCGGCGGCCCACTTTGATAGTTCTGCCTGCGTGACCCCTGCACGCGTGGGTGCACGCAGTTGCCTCTTTTTTTTTTTTTTTTTACTGTCCCAGAGCCTCTGAGTAGATCTCTCAAATTGAGCATTAACTGGGCTTACACCACACGAGAAACCGGGCTGCATTAAATGTTTCACAAATATCCTTATATCCTTGTGGTGCTTTTGTTGCAGTGTTACAATCTATGTTCTCTTGGTTTGCCCAAAGTACTGTGGCATTTTGGGAAGCTTCGAGAAAACCAGTAAAAAAACCTGTAGTTGTAATGATCATTCTTGTTATGCATTGATAATTGTGGTTGCTGCTCGCATTTGTTGTGTAAGATTGGGGTGGCGATGAAAGTGAGGTTCGGATGAAACGGAATAAGGCAGAAAAATATATATATATACATTTCAGAAATCAAGCCCAACACTTGGCGTGATCTGTCGTCAGTATCGTTGAGGTTGCATAAGACCTGACTTCAGTTATCCAATGCCTTCTACGGCTGTTAATGATTAAATATGTCCAAGGTTAAAGTATTGAAGGGAACAGAATAATACATAACACTTCTGTCCTTTTGGCCTCCACCTGTGACCTTTCCTGGTGACTCGGGCCGTGATGTCATCCGAACCTCAGGTACCCCCCACCCCATCCCTCTTATGTTCTTCTAGCTGTTCTGTCCCAACACCCTGCTGCTCTGTTGACTTTTGGTCGTTGGCTAGGTTTTGGATTTATTACTTTCGAGGCCGAACAATCAGTGGACCAGGCTGTCAACATGCATTTTCACGACATCATGGGCAAAAAAGTGTGTAGTTGTAGTTTTATTTTCCCCTACATCAGAAACTAAAGCTTGGGCGACCAAACATGCATTAAAATTTATAGAATGGACATTTAACATCAGAGGGAGTTTTTTTGTTTCTCACATGATTGGTTATTTCTCTCCCAAACTGGGGAAAGTTTGCAAACATGTTAAATGTTATACATTTAAATCTCTGTCCATGTTAGTCACCCAAGGTTTGGTTCATTCGGACCGCTCCTTTAGGTGCTGCAATGCTGTATTAAAGTGACAAACTTAGGGTAATTAAAGTATTAAAGTAAATTAAATTCATTTATTAGCATACTTTGCTATTATTATTGCATTATAAAGGACTATAAGGTAACTTTATTGCATTAAGTGTTGCATCAGCACTCACCTAAAGAACTGGTTGGTTTCCTTTTTTTTTCTTTCTTTCTTTTTTTTTCTTTTTAATTCAGGTTAATACTGTCAGGTCACTTACTATTTGAGTTCTATATTATCTCAGAAGGCAAAGAGAAATCTCAATTAAGTGACCTCAATGTTTGAATCTCCATACTGTGTCTGCTAGTCTACTCCAAATGGGCTTTGGGCGGGTAGCAAATGTCTCTGTAGTGGAAGATTATTGTCTGATACCTAGGTGTATTAGTCTGTTTCGAGGGATAGCGCAAGACCGAACAAGTCGCATGACGTGTTATCTCACCTCACCAGCTCGACTTAGTAAAATATCACTCCCAGCATGGTTGCTTTGAGGAAGTTGATCTGCATTCTGAAAATATAACACTAGCTTTTCTCACATATTTTGACTAATAGTCTCATGCAGGCCCAGAATTCCGTGGGCCTGTCTTGGACTTTAAGCGTTTGGCCTCCCGAGGCATTTCCTTGCTCTGTCATGACTGCACTGTGCTGATTTAAAGTGAAAAACCACTTCCAGCAAGTTTGTTCAAGACTCCAGAATAGCTCCGTAGTTTCTGTCCTACATTGAGTTTGTTCTCGCCCGCTGACGCTCTCCTTGACTCTGGTCTGTGTTCCTGAAGGAATCAGGTGCTACGGTACCTGGGCTATTGTTCTTCACATGACATTATTTCATTGGGGCTTTAAGGGGGGTGGGGCCATACGTTATAAAATTAGAAACTGGAGCATATCAAACTGTGTACCAAATCCCAGCTCTACTGTTGGACGCGAAGACTTGCGCGAGGCCTCCCATCACTCTGAGCGGTGATGCCCGCGGGAGTGGGGGGGGGGCGTGTTGCCGATTCGAGGATTGCAGACCACTCGCTCAAACTGATACCTAATTAGGTCGACAGAGAGAGAGAGGAGGAGAGAGACGAAAAGAGAGTCGTTACGTTTATGCTGCTTTCCAACGGAAAAATATCGTCTCTCGCTCTTGATGCAAGGTGACCCCAATAACTCACCCCCTTTAGAGTCTCAAGTCTATTTCTGGATCTGGAGTGAAACTTCCCTCCGTGTGTTAAACTATGTTTGACCATTTTTTTTTTTTTTATCTGAGTGGCAGGTAAAAGAATGTCATTGGCTTAATTGGCTAATTATATAATTAGTGGTAATTGCTAAGGCGGGCATCTGAAAAGCAAATCTGAAATCCTCTGTATTCTGCTTAACTCATCTCGTTTGTGCTAAAGATATGAATGATAGCTCAAATTGGTTTATTATTATTATTATTATTATTATTATTAGTAAAGTTGGAATGAAATTAAAATTGGCCCTTATCTATTTTCCAAATGCATCTTATTGATCTTACTGTGAACAATTTATCCATGCACGTTTCAGTTTTCAGTTTTTTTTTTTTTGAGCTTGCCATTGAAACAACAGACTTCCCTTTGGTGACTTCTCTAATCATTTTATCTGCATAAATCCTGTCCTTTTCTTGCAATCGACTGCAAGCTCGCGTTCAGATCTAACACCATCCAATCAACAACTAATGGACTGAGCCTAGTTTACATCCTACATTTTTTTTTCTTTTTCTATAATTTATTTTTACTCAGATGTAGGGTTGGGAATCGTAAGAAATTTTCCGGTTCCGGTTCTATTAAAATGATTAAAGAACCAATAAAAATAGTAGTAAGGGGAAAAATGCACAAAACTCAACTCAAACGGTCCTTTTTGTGTTTATTATACATGTAAAATGAGTTTAACAGACTGCTAATCTCAACAAATTCACTAACACTTCACAATAAGGTTCATTAGTTAACAGTAGTTAACTACATTAACATGAACTAATAATGAACTGCATTTCTACAGCATTTATTAAAGCTGCTGTCCATAACTTTTTTTTGTGTTCAAAATGTACAAAAATTATATAATGAGAATGTACAACATGAATCAATCCGTGTTTTTGACTTACCCTGAATCATTATGGTACACTTATAATAAGTGTTTATATTCTATTTCAGACAGGACTGGTAGGACCCGCCGCAGAGTATCACAATAACTGCGTGACTCGCCATAGACATACACGGAGAAAAGTAGTTCCGGCTACAATGTTCTTCCGCAAGACGTGTGCAGTTCTGTTAAAGGTGCTCTAAGTGATCCTGGGTGGAGTAACTTCTTGTTGACGTTCGAAGTGTTGTCAAACAAAACAGAGGCTAGCTAGACCCTCCCTCCTCCTCCTCCTCCCCCTCCCCTCCGTGCTTCCTGAAACGGTCATGAACGCGCATTTAAAATCATTCTTGTCTGTTATTGGCTGGAGCGTGTTTATTATGATTCGTGGTCCAGGCTGCACCAGTTTGTTTTTATTGCCGTTTTCGGAGCTTGTGGCGACTACAGAGACCGCGTTTTTTTATAGTGTGATCAGGGGATAGGCAGCTAGCGGATAGTGAGGAGATGTTTGCTGTATGTGACAAAAAATTTTTGGCCTAAAAATGCGTGACCTCACCTTTAATTAAAAGCTAGAGGGCCAAAAATCGAGGACTGCAGCTTTAATCTTTGTTACAATAATTAATACATTATTAAAATCAAGAGTTGTATTTGTCAACATTAATTAATGTACTGTGAACTAATATGAACAAACTATGAACAGCTGTATTTTTATTAACTAACGTTAACAAAGTTGAACATATACAGTAACAATGTATTGCTCATTGTTAGTTCATGTTAGTTAATACATTAAGTAATGTTAACAAAAGATCCAGACAGGTGAAGCTGAATATTTTTGTAAGTTGGATTCATAAAGACTTCACTTGTTTCTGAAAGAATGATTCAGAAAGATAGATACAATTTTAACAGTAATTTGTTGCCACCTAGTGGCGTAACAATACAATCGATACAGTCGTTATTTGAAGAACCAGTTCCTGTCAAAAGGTGATTTATTCTATTTTAATCGGTAACGTAGACATCAGCGTTTATCTGAATAATAAACGTTTGTATACTTCTGTGATGATTGGAATATTTTTAACAGAAATAATGATACCGTGTGTTTGAAAAGATTGTTTGTGAAGCTCTTTATATCTAAACATGACAACTGCTCTCTTTACTAGCGGCAATGCAGATTTGAATGTCGCGGTTTTATTTTTGTCAGAGGTTTAATATACATGGACGAATTGTTGTAATTTATGAATTACATCATGTGGGTGATGAAATGGAGAACACAGTCTTTTAAAGATTAATCGTGCAGCTTTGTGCATCTCTCTTTCTCTCTCTATTGATATCTGATGTATACGAGTAGCGCCAAAGACTATAGAATAACACAAGACGTGTCACTCGTATTGTTTCGAATGGGAGAAAGTGTAACACGCAATATGGCGGAATAAGTCCCGCCTTCTAAATAAGAGCCAATCGCCGACTGGTAAAGTCATCGCGTCACTTCAGCGGCCGTTAGAATCACCGGTTTCTATAGAAACAGTCAGACGCGCGCCTCCGAAGAGACGCGCATTTAGGTCTGCGCATGCGCATTAGCTTGATCCAGCCTGAAAAATAGTTTTTTTTTGTCATGATTCGAGCGTTTAGAAACTAAATTTATGAGCCGGTTGTTATTAGATTTCATTGGTGATTTCAAATATGAAATTTAATTGTAAGGTTGGCGAACAGTTTTGGAGAATTTGATGTTTCCCCATTCAAAGAGATTGCATGATGCCCAGGATGCCTGAGAGGCGTTTCAAAGATGGCCGCCGAGTGAAATAACTTGTCTTAAAGGGACTTTGGTAGCACGAGGGCTTTTCAGTGCATTCATTGCTATAACATTCATGAGGCGAGACGTCTCTATTAAAGGATACGCTCCTCGCACCCATCACACCAGAACCGTTTTCGGAACTGAAACTTAGAAATCTTGCACGGTTCCAACCAGTTCTGGATAAGAACCGGTTCTCGGTTCCCAACCCTACTCAGATGTACATCACAATACGGAGGAAAAGACCTGTTGCTCCTTTGGTTACATCACGATTTTAAAGAGAAACAAGACATATCTAGAGACTCTTGATTTGGGCCATTAAGAAACCACATAGATTTATAGTACTAAACCACCTAACCACGTCTTGGCAACCACTCACATCAACTAGCATCATAAGCAATGCTCTAATTTTCTTCAGAACATGTACAAATCTAGCCATTTTAATTTTCATATTTGACACAGTATGAAGATTCCTTTATGGTTAGACTTTTGTCTCTCCATTTTTATTATCTGCATGTGAAGTATTTGGTACAATTAGATAATCATACATTTAAACATCACTGACCCTTATATTTCTATGTAAATTGAGATTCTTAAGCATTAGCCAGGGGGAGGTAAGTCTTCATTTTCTATCAGCAGTTTATAACTACTTAAAAGAGCTGAGATGTAATATATGTACAGGGACTGTGTTTCTGAGGTACGTCTGTGGTCATGAAAAATAAATATTTATTGTCAATTTTAAGGAGACGTCATCCTGCCTGATATGACCCATAGAGTTTTAGTGGACTTAAATGTCCTTTTCATACCCAAGTACCTTAGAAACACTGTTTAAAAAGTTATCAAATAGAAGAGACCAAGTATATTCCATTCCGTCTGGACTACGGTCATGTATTTGGCCTAAGTAAGCGTATCTTTTCTGAGGTGAGGGCTAAAGTTTCTGATAGGTGAGTGGGGGAAGTAGGCAGTATGTTAATTCTCCTCTTGCTAGTTACGACCTCTTGTCCTTTGTGCAGGTTGAAGTGAAGAAGGCGGAGCCACGGGACAGCAAAGCTCCCGCCCCCGGTCAGCTGGGAGCCAATCAGTGGGGGCCCCGAGCCATCTTAAGCGCAGCCAATGGCTGGGCAGCACAACCGGCTCCAAGCTGGCAGCAGAGCTACGGGCCTCAGGGTGAGTGACACGGTGGGCCAGAACGCAGCGGGAGCGTAACACGTCCCAAGCTGAAAAATGATACCAAGAGCCAAACGGTATCAGTCATGCTTTGCTTTAGGTCAGTTTGCGCTGTTTGCGCCATCTGGCTAAACCACACTGGGTTTGTCCACTGTGCAGGGAGAAATGTTTTCACGTAGATCTTGCCCAAAATAAGCCTGCTCTGCCTGGCTTGAATCCAGAAATGCAACACTTTAATCAAGCACGTTCTGGTTTCACCCACATTTTGCCGTATGATTCTGATTTAGTTTTGCATTTAAAAGTAGTTTCATGGTCTGGTGGATGCAAATGTGTTTTTTTTTGTTTTTTTCCAGGTGTTTGGGTGACTACAGGACAACCTCTTGGTATGTTATTATATTCATTATATTATGTTATCGTTATATATCGTATTATATATCGTTCATTGTATTATATTATATTATATTACATTCAGACTTGTTTGGGGTCAGCAAGACATTTTAACCCTCTACTGCACACATGTTGATGGCACATAAAAAAAAAATATTCCACATAATTTTTTGGTTCATTTGGGAACATTTTATTGATTAAAAAAAAAAATTTCCCCCCACCCTCCCCCAATCCCAAAATATTTTTTCGTTGCCTCAGGGCAACGTTGTGCGACAATGGTACAGAGTCATAGAGAAAATTATCATCAAAATCAATTTAAAAAAAAAAAAAAATTCAAGAAATCATTAAAGGGCACCTATTATGCAAAATTCACTTTTACATGGTGTTTGACCATAAATGTGTGTTGGCAGTGTGTGAGCAAAACCACCCTAGAATGAGAAAAATCCACCCAGTGGTTTTTTTACAATCTCAATAATTCATAAGCACTGTCTCAGAACGCCCTGTTCTAAGATTGCTCTCACTGTGACGTAGAATTGCGCTAAGCCCCACCCACGTGGTTTGATTGACAATCTGGTTTTGGCATAGACCCCGCCCTCGGTGATCGGTCAACCATCCTCCATTGTTTCAACGACAGCCGGTAATGTCTCCTAAGAAACATAAGTGTTCTGTTGTGGGATGTAATAATGAACATAGTAGTTTTCACTTACTTCCGACATCAGAGCCACTGAAAACGCAGTGGATGGATTTTATTTACGAAGGAAAGGCGCCACTCAAAATTCCAAAATACGTTTATGTTTGCGCGAATCATTTTTTGACTGACTGTTTTGAGAACGAGGGTCAATTCAAAGCAGGTCTTGCTTCAAAGTTAATCCTCAAGTGTGGATCGTTGCCTACTGTTCACGATCCAACGTCACCTCCAGAAGAAGTAAGTGTATTTAATGATTTTTGAGCAAATAGTCATTTCAGTCGATGTCAGCCAATTCAATAACAAATGCGTCTAAAGTTGTTGTCGTCGTCGTAGAATGTCTGTGTATATAATTTAAACCTGGTTTGTATAGTGTGTATCCACACGTGTATATATATATATATATTTTTAAAGATATTGTATTAAAAACTGTGTATGTTTACTTAGCAAACGTTATCACAGTATTTGTGTTTGTAGTTTCAAAAAATTGCGCGAACGTTATCACAGTGTGTGTGTGTGTGTGTGTTGCACATCCATAATTGCAAAGGGGACGCGATTAAAACTCTATAAGTACATAAATGTATCAAATAACCATTCAGAGACGTCCTGCTCCATTCTCAATTGTGTTTCTTCTGCCGGAGTCTCTTCATCATCTGGGTCTGATTCCGGTTCAAACATGTACGGCTGAATGCCATACAAAACAGCGGGTCTCTCACTCTCAGCCATTCTGCTTCTACCGACTGTTTATTGCCATAGGTATGCAAGTTACGCCCTCATCCAAAGGCAGGGCGGGGATATGCAGCTCATTTATATTTAAGGTGGTACACACCAAAACAGCTCTTTTTAAAACAGGCCCCAAAAATGACATTTTCAAATGGTTATAATAAATTAACTGTGGGGTATTTTGTGCTGAAACTTCACAAATACATTCTGGGGACACCCAAGACCAATATTACATCTTGTAAAAAGGGGCATAATAGGTGCCCTTTAAGTAAAAAGGGAAAAACACTTGAAAGACATTGATATATTGAATTTGATACATGCATAGGTCTGTATCATGTAGTGTGCTATGCTATATAATGTACTTCATGTGATAAGATTTCACTCCATACGAAACTTCAAAAAGCAGCTGTGACATAGTGGTGTATGTTACAATTTTTGCACATCACTTTGGGTGTTCCTGCACACCCAGAAATCTTGCATCTTCCCTTCTTATAATACATTGTGGCCAATGAGAGGTACTCTCTAAAACCTCCTCGAAAAGTACCCCTTAGCGCACAACGTTGCCCTGAGGCAACGAAAAGAAAAACTGAATTTCTGAACATGCAAAATAAAAAAACCTTTATAAAACCTGACAAAAGGCTTCTCTACACCTTCATACACGCACACATATTTTTTATGTACAGTTCATGTCGTTTTAAATAAGATTACTAAAGCAAATAATATTGCCTTCTTCTCACACATGTGCTCCTGTGACCATGTGTCAGAACAGGAACGCCCCACCTTTAAATGGTGCTTGATATTGACTCCAACACCTTACTGGACTGTTCTTTGGTACTTTCTCAACCTTTCTAATTGGTTGTTATCATTTAAAGAAAAATTTACTAAACATGGGGCTTCCGTTGCCTGAGGGCAATGCTGTGCTGTAGAGGGTTAATATTATTGAAAGAAGTCTCTTAATTTTTCTTTTAATATTTTTTAAAATAATTTTTTTTTCCTGTGATAAAGTTTTCAGCATCATTACTACAGTCTTCTGTCACGTGATCCTTCAGAAATCATTCTAATATTCTGATTTGCTGCTCAAGAAACATTTATTATTATTATACATTTTGAAAACAGTTGAGTTTTTTTTTTTTTACGAAAACCTTGATACATTTATTTGTAATCAAAATCTTTTGTTTCATTGTAAATGTCTTTACTGTCACTTTTGATCTATTTAATGTCACCTTGTCAAATTAATGTAATAATTTTTCAAAAAAAACATTCTTATTGACCACAAACTTTTGAAATATATATATACACTGCCCTCCAAAAGTTTGGAAACGCCCTAGAAAAGTGGACAATATTGGCATGAATCATTTTTAATTTGTGATAATTTTGCACGGATAAGGGACAACACAAACTACGAAAACATATTTTATTACATAAACAGGTTATACATAGAAAAATATCCAAAATAATCCACCATTAGCAGCTATCTGACCTAAACTGGGTTCTGATTGGTTCATTGTATTCTAAACTTAATTGGCAATCAATTGTTGAAGCTATTAAGGTGTGCTGACCCAAAAACCTTTTACAAACCTGGGCCAAGTTTAAACCAGTAACCAGGCATCACAGCTGGCAAAGGGGCATCTCTGACTTTGACATGTATATATTGCCATTATTATGTAATCAAAATGAAAATGATTATTGCTGGTCTTCAATGATAATGTCAAGTTACTTTAATGTGTTTGCACCAAAAAATGATAAGGATTTATGCAGATATCGTCCAAAAAAGCCAGGGGTGTTTCCAAACTTTTGGAGGGCAGTGTATATATTTAAATAGATTTATAATTATAATTTGTGTGCATAGATGGTGTGGAAAATAGTTATATAATAGTGTAAATATTTTATACTTGCATGTCGTTCAGTTGGACTTTTGACTCAATTAAATTTTGAGTGAAATGTGTCTGTGTTTCAGGTGGGTATGGACCTCCTATACCTGCTGGCCGTGGGGCACCTGCACAACCTCCATCTCCATTTAATGCATTTCTAGTTGCAGCGGCACCTACAGGGGGATTTGGGGCACCTCAGGGATACCCCCAGCAGGGCTTTAGCGCACAACCTCAGTTTGGTAGGTGAAACATCACATTTTTACGGTGTTAGTGTTGGTCGGCATTGAAATAAGTGACTCTGGTCGACTACTAAATACTGCAGTAATTTTAGTTCAAAATTAAAATTTCTGATATAAAATATAAATATGCAATATGAATGGGAAATTAAAAGAACTGAAACAAGATTGTAATAATTCCTGCATTACTTTTCTTATGTGTTTATCAACATAGGATATAGCTTTGGAACACCTCAAGGTGACCAGTTTGTAGCACAGGGAATGCCTCCCCCTCCCAACACGCCGGGCGCAGGGCCTTTAGGTTTTGCCCCGGCTACGACTCCCTCTCAGGACCTGAGCAAAGCCGCCCCAGCACAGCCAGACTTCTCCTACAGCCAGTATGGTAAGAGCGCACTGAAACTGCAGATGTGCTGTAGCTCATCACTGGGGTTCTGCTTCCTGTTCACACGTCTGAACGGGCATGATGACATCACATACACACGCTTCCACACAGACCCTCAGTCTATTTACCCTCAATCAAGACCTTTAGATTTTGATTTTCGGTCTGTGGAGGTTTATCCAGTGGTATGTGTGAATTAGATCATCCTGTACTGCAATGCTGCTTTTGACCAGATGACGCTTCATCTAACTCAGACGAGGGTTTTCATCTGTAGATGCTGCAGCGTTGGATGGTGGGGGTGCCGAAAGGATAAAGTAAAGTTGCAGGGCATGGGAGATTTAATTTTAGATTTAACTGACTTTAGACGTTGACCAAGTATAAGATATACAAAGAATGTCTCTTGCTGCAGGTGCCGACACAGTACATACAACATCTAGAGCATCCATTAGACTTTAGAAAATAGAACTAACTCTACAGATATAGACATGGACACCTAATGGCCAGAATTAAAAGCATCTGGAAGTCAGTGAGATGTGGGACATGGTACATTTAGTGGTGCTTTCTAAGACGGCTATTACTACTTCTACAACAACAGACCTCTAACCCTCAGTATTATTTTTGGCACATAATTCATCCTGTACCATTTGTGCTACAAACCTAAATGATGCCTCCAATCATGCAGCATGTTGAGGACAGGTGTGCTATTACTTCTCCAAGCGATTAGACTTACCCATAAATAAAACCTGCACTTGCACTTAAAGGGATAGTCCACCCAAAAAATGAAGACTCTTTCATGATTTACTCACCCTCATTTCATTCCAAAGAACCCAAAAGAAGATATTCTGAAGAATGTTACTAACCAAACAGTTCTCAGAATTTCTCAAATTATCTTCTTTTATGTTCCATACATTTGGTACGATATGAGGGTTAGTAAGTGATGGCAGAATTTTTATTTTGGGGTATATGGATCCATATCTAGGCACAGAAAACCCACTCTAGCAACTCAATAACAACTAGGGCTGCCCTCGACTAAAGAATCTTCTAGTCGACTAGTAGTTCTTCATTTAAGCCCTTATTCAACTAGTTGCACATTTATGATATTAATTTAATTACTTATATACTGGGGGGGTGGCGGCATTGGAAAATGGTTTGAGAAAAAATATTAACAATGTTAAAGGTTTAGTTCATCCAAAAATTAAATTTCTGTCATTAATTACTCATCCTCATGTTGCTTTTGTACATCTTCAGAACACAAATTAAGATATTTTTGCTGAAATCCAAGAGGTATCTGAACCACACATCGGCAGGAGCGTTATTGCACACACATGGATCTTGCTGCTCATGTGTACAGCATTGGCCAATACTGAGTCGGCGTTCTGACGTAAAACCTGGAAGCGCTGCACTGTCTATACAACATTAACAGTGTAAGAGAATGACAGGGAAGAGGAGAAATTGTTGAATAAAGTCATTATTTTTTGTTTTGTTTTTGCACAAAAAAAGGATTCTCATTACTTTAAGAACATTAAGGTTGAACCACTGTAGTCACATGGACTATTTTAACGATGTCTTTGCTACCCTTCTGGGCTTAAAAAGTGCAATGACGTTGCTGCCTATGTGTGGTTCAGATACCTCTCGGATTTCATGAAACATATCCTTAATTTGTGTTCCGAAGATGAACGAAGGTCTTGCGGGTTTGGAATGACAAGTTGATGACAGAATTTTAATTTTTGGATTTTTGCAACTCGCTAATAGCCACTGTCATCTTTGCAACAACATAACAACATAGCAGCCACTCAGAACACTGTGTACCTTAGCAACCACCTAGAACACCCTAGCAACTGCATTGCAACGCTTACAACCTCTCTCATGTTTGCAACTCTATAACATCCTGGCAACCACCCAGATTAACTATACCAAACACATAGCAACGTCCTACCAATCGCGCAGCAGAACGGTAACAACCACTCACCGCATAGCAATGTCTTAACAAAGACCCTAAACAACTGCAAACATTAGCAACCACCAAGAACACTCTAGCAACTTGCTAACAACAGCTGATACCGATAGGCGATTATTCAGAATGATATCTGCTGTTTCCTATAGTTTCATTTTCTTAAGCAAAAAAAAACAACAACTCCCAACTAATGTTGTAAACTATACAGGGAACCCTCTCATTTGTCACATTGCTATAATATTAGAGGTTAAAATGAACAACAGAGCCCAAACTATTATATTAAGATATAATAATTACACTCAAATAAAAAAATAATATGAATGGGAAATTAATTGTTTGTATTCAACTCAGTTGCACAAAAGGTAGTTTTCATAAATACTTGTCTTTGTGACAAATTAATTCAAACATACATATCTAATTAACAGTAAATAAACTCCTTAGTTTTTTTTATAGCTAACTAATTGGGTGTAACGGTACATGTATTCGTCCCAAACCAAACGGTACCCATGTCATGGTTCGGTTCATGAAGTCAGATGACGAATACAGTCAGTTACAGGCGATCCACACTCCAAACCAGAAGGGTTGCAGTATTGCAACATTGTTTGCCAACCGCCACAACAGGAAAAAGCACAGAAGAAGAAGAACGATCTATATAACGATCTCTCAACTGGTATTTCAACCGTGGAAAGATATCAATAAAACAGCTCACAGAATAATCTCACACAGCGTTACATTTACATCAGGCAAGTCATTTAGTGTCCACAGCATGTTAGTTCACTAGAGAAATTAACTCTAGAGGGAGCGTTTCACTAAATATATACACTATATTAGCTTATAGATTCAATTATATTTACTTTACCTGTTAGTAATCTCTTAATTAGTTTAATATATGTTTAAATATATTTGTCATGAAAATAAGTTATGACAGTAACTGTGTAAATGATTATATTTTAAAAATGAATTGGAGTAATAATTTAATGCAAACGTTAATGCAAAACCTGCCTTATGTTTACATGTTTTTTTATTTGAGTGTTGATTATTATATCTAAAAGTAAATAGTCAAACAAAATAGTTTGAGCTCTGTTGTTAATTTTAACCTTTAATATTATAGTAATGTGCAAGAAAAGGCTCCCTTTATATAGTTTACAGCATTAGCAGAGATAGATTTTTTTTATCCTTAAGAAAATGTTAATTATAATTGAATTTATTTAAAGAGAGAGACACAATTTGAGACAAAATTTCAATAAACCATTGTTTAATAAAAAAAGGAAGAAAAAAAAAAAGCAATTTTATGTTTAGTTTTCTCCCTCCTGCTGTACAGAACCTGTACCAAACTGTGACTTCAATACTGAGGTACGTACCGAACCGTCATGTTATACCCCCTACTGACTAACGAACTGTGAATAACTTTCCTGAGGTAAATGCAACGTTAAGTGACATTGTTCACAAGCTGTTTTATTGCTGTTGAAACACTGATTGAGCGATTATGAGACACAACACATTTCAGTAAGTTGTACTGTATCTTTCAACATACCTTCTGATGTTCATACATGATTTTCGAGATATAACTCTGTATTAAAGAGGAAGAAATAACTCACGCTCCTCACTGCCGACTGAACTGTGGCTTTACAGCAATCCGTCACTTCAGCTTCAAAGCTGAGACTTTGTTTCTTGTCAGAAGTAACACAGCACAAAGCGATTATTGGATGGGAGGCGCGCTACAAATAATGTCTGGTGTAGGGAAAGACTATGGACATGGCAACCTTTGCTTGAACTACAGGTGATTCATAGGGTCAAAGTAGTCCGCCTTAATGTAGCTATTTTTTTAACTGTTAATGCGTTATTGTCAGGTTAACTTTAGCAGCCCTAAATTCAACACAAGAGACTTTTTCTTCACGCACAGTACGAGTTGAGGTCTGACACGGTTTTCCGACCCCCTTTTGATTGACAGGATACATCAAGGATCATCGTTTGTTTTTAAACAATAGTGAAAATAATTGCTTTTATCAAGCTGATACCGATTACTGGCCGATACATTGGTGAATCCCTATAGACCCCTTAAAAGTTTGTAAACATTGCAACGTTTCTTGGTGGGCGGGGCTTAGCTGGAGGCAAAAAGAGACGCTGGACTTATTAAACATAGATGCAGAAGAAGGTTCAGAACTGTCTGAATATGTACAATCACTGACTCTTTTTGTAAATTAACTTAAGTTTTGGATATTTCCTAGACAACATATGAATTACTTTCGGGTGGTTCGGGGCATTTTGTCAAGGTTTATTGTCTAATGTAACCTAACGCTGGGCTAACTATGATTATGGCTAGCAATGTGAATTATTTTAAGAGACCATTCAAAGGATGGCACACACATCTATCGCTGTATGTTTGTTTAACATTTAAGCTAGCTAGTGTGCTGAAAGTTGGCGACATTTCATCCTATAAAACAGAAACTTGCTGATTTGTACTAGATAAAACCAACACACCATTACATATGCATCGATTATTTTACCTGATATGAAGTGTGCACTGCAAACACGAGTATTATTTATGATCGTCTCCGTCCAGTCTGTACGCCGTATTGCTTTCAACCACAATTATCTTTTTGATTTCTGTGAAGGAATGTCTGCCGGGATCTGGTAAAACTTTAGTTTTGAACCAAAAGTCCTGTTCCTTCTATTCTGGCAGCCAAAAACACAACAAGACGACATTTTAAAGTCAAAACCTCAAACTTTTAGCGCGCCCGCTATTAGTTCTTATTTATGTTTTGCCTCCAGCTAGAGCAGTGATGTCACAGTGACGTAGGCGATTAAAGGGTCTATTAACAGACCACTGTTTTCTTAGAAACCACATAACAACATCCTAGCAACCACCCAGTTAACCTTAACAACCACATGGCAAAATTCTAGCAACCACCCAGATCACTTTACCGACTACATTGTAAAAAAGAATCCCTGTAAAATTTACAGTAAAAAAACAGCAGCTTTGGTTGCCAGAACTTTACCGTAAAAAATACGGTAGCAATGTTTTAGGTTTTACAGGACAGCACTTAGATTTCACAGTTCAAAATCGTACAATTTAAAGGTTTATATTGTAATAATTATGGTTCATAACTGTTTATTTTACACACAGTAAAAAAATTCTGTTAAATTTACGGTAAAAAAAAAAATTTCATTAACTGATATAATGTTAATGTACCAACCTATTGAAGTACACTGTAAAAAAAATCCCAGTAAAATTTACGGTAAAAAAACGGCAGCTGTGGTTGCCAGAACTTTACCGTAAAAAATACAGTAGCAACGTAAAAAAAATCTGTTAAATTTACGGTAAAATAACGTATTTCATTAACTGATATAATGTTAATTTACCAACCTAATGAAGTACTAATATCTGTTTTGTACCTTTATAATACACTGACAACCACCAATCACAGTGGTGATAAGAGTCACATGATGAATCAAAGTTCATCACAAGCAGCTTTTCCACAAGCCGAGAAGGACAACACTAACATATAGAAGGTGCACACAGTGTCATTCACACACACACTAAACACCATCATGGTAACATGCATGAAATTTTAAAAATGCAATAAACATTAATTTAACAACATTAGATGTAACATAAAACCCTAATGTACATAACTGGTTAAAAAAAAATGAGAAAAACTAAGAAGAAACAGAGTTATTTCAACGAAAATATATCAAATGTGAAGTGTCACGCAGGGAATTGTGGGAGTGTCAATTTACGTTTTTCACTGTAAATTTTACAATTAAATGTTAAATTTTTCACTTCCAAAAACTGTGAATTTAACGGTATTTTACCGTAAAATTACATTAAACGTACCGTTAGATCTATTACAGTTATTCACCGTATATAGTACGGAAACTTTCTGTAAACCAATTGACAGTTTTTCACCGCAGCATTTTTACAGTCTTTTACTGTTAAAATCACAGAGAGGTGATGAGAGTCACATGATGAATCAAAGTTCAATCACAAGCAGCTTCTGTAATCCAATTAACTGTTTTTCACAGTAGCATTTTTACAGTCTTTTACTGTTTTTACTTAGCTATCATATACTAATGCAACCACCCAGAACTTCCCAGCAAGCACCCAGATCACTCTAACAATCGCATACTTCACAGGCAACAACTGTCTAGTATTGAGTAAAAATATTTGCTTCACATAATATACATGTGTAGTCATTATGGGATGCTCAAATTAACATCAATCTGAGAGGTAAAGATGTGGCCTTGCTCCGTAATCAGTACCGAAAATGTCAAGTTATTTGGGCATAACAAACATAACAATGATTTGAAAGCGCGTTATGCCAGAACGATCGAGATGGAAGTCTTTAAACCAGAATTAGTGCAGTTCTATGGTAGATCTTTAAATAGCACTGTTCTTCGCATTGCCGGGGTTGACATACATTAGAGTGCTGTTAGCGTGGAGGTCAGGCTGTCTGTGTGGGTTGTATGTATGTACATATGGTCTTACGAGATGGTCTCATCAGCCGCTTTATGTCACGCCTCCGCTTCGCTTCCCATTCATCAGCACCTCAGTGGCCGAGCAGCCTGATAAACATGCTCATTTAGAAACCGCGCAGGGCCGATCCATCCACATGTTCTGTTCATGAGCCCTGAGAGCAGGAGAGGGCAGCGTTCACCTGGGTAGGAGCTGTAAGGTAGTAGTTAAGTCAGACTCTGTCAACCTGGTCTCCTCATCTCCCTGCTAGGCTTGGGTAACTATCCTCAGGACCCCTCTGCCTACGGACCAACGCGTCCTTCTCACACTTATGTACAGGAAGAGCAGGGATATAGTGCAGGTAGGTGAGCAACTGCATCCTACAATCACTCAAACCCAATAGAACAAACATCAACAGCCTGTGGACCCATAAGGCTTCAGTTCTGTTTCTCATGCATCCCATGTACAATATGCATATGCCGTATGCATATTCTACATCTGTTTGAGGCATATCTTCGGTTTTCAATGGGATATACTAAAGTACAGCTACACGTCATTCAGGGGGCCTTAAGCGGCAAATGTTCAAATGAAATAAACTCGTCACTAGACGATATTGTAACTCGTATGGCTCGTAGCTGTAGTTTACTATATAAAAACAGACGGCTTGCTTCAGATGTTCTTTTTTCAGTCACTGCATTGCTTTGCTGCCAAAAGGATGATCTAATGGTGTCTCTACTGGGTTTTCTGTGGATTTTGTGCCCCTCATGCAGCGTGTGACAGTCACAGCTGAACAAATCTGTACGGATTCGGCGAATTCTTTACATCTTTGACTCCTAAAAAGAATCCATTTCTCTTCATTTGTGCTCATGTAGTCTAATGTTTCACTTTCATTTAGAGACTTTCGAATAAACTCTTTCCAAAATGCATTTCTGCCTTGGTATTTCTGTTTTTATTTTTTCTATTTTTCCAGAATGCTTTAAATGTGTTTTCATGACCACCATACCTTTGTTTTTTAGATGTTTTCTGTTCAGTTATTTGTTTCTGTTGTAGATAAATCTTAGATATTTTGGCCACGTACACACTGCAAACTTGCTGCTTTTAAAAGTGAATTCACTTGTCTGTGAAAGTGATAACCAAAGCAACAACAAACATGGATGCTAACAGTTCAATCTGCTCAGTGTTGCCCATGTTCAAGCAAAGTAATAATAGCAAAAATAAAACTGCATGGAAATAATTAGTAAAACATCATTGATCACATCCTTTTAGGAGTGAATTTGGTTGTAGAATTAAAGAATTCGGTTGTCTTTGTGGACAAAACGGGATTGAATCTCATAAACCCAAAGTGCACTTCTGTTTTAACGCGTACTACGCTTAGCGTATGCATACAATCGAACCCTTTAAAGTATAGTTTCATTCTTGTCTCTGCAGAAATAGTGACTGATAAAAATGTCTTTATTCTCATTTAAACTGCAGTTGCGGTTATCTGTTAACCCTTCAGACAAACACTCGTTATCAGGCGTCTATTGTTGTCAGGTGCATGGTTTATGGGGGTGGGGGAATTACTGGAATTATTAACTATTTACATTATGCATTTTGAGCTTTTATGACAAGCAACAAGTTCCTGTCCAAAACACACAGCTAGGACCAATTATCTGCGCAACATCATCGTATACTGTGCGTTCGTTCAGCAGTGTGCTCTAAAAGTTTGATATGATTTGTGCGAGATGCTCCTATCACGACACTGATGATAAAATGTGCAACTTCTACACTCTAAAAAATGCTGGGTTAAAAACAACCCAAGTTGGGTTGAAAATGGACAAACCCAGCGGTTGGGTTAAATGTTTGCCCAACCTGCTGGGCAGTTTTATTTAAACCAACTATTGTTTAAAAATTGCTATATGGCTAGCTTAAAATGAACCCAAAATAGTTGGGAAATTAAAAACCAGAATGCAATTAGAGGCAACAATAATAGACAAAAGGTGAATGTTTATTAATAAGCTTTAATATTTTATTAATATAAATTGAATAGATTAATAGTTTATTAATATACATTTATTAATAAGCAATTTAATAAATGTTTATTGTTTAATAATTATTCATTGAACATTAATAAATGTTCATTTCCAACATACTTTGGGTTCATTTTAATTAAGCAATACAGTAATTTTTAAACAATAGTTGAGTTAAATAAAACTACCCAGCAGGTTGGGCAAACATTTAACCCAACCGCTGGGTTTGTCCATTTTCAACCCAACTTGGGTTGTTTTTAACCCAGCATTTTTTAGAGTGTATTGAGAATTTATTACTTTAAAACACTACGTAGAAGGTCAAATGTCTAAAACAGCCACATAATTTAAAAAGACCTTGCACGACTTGCACCAACGTAAATTAGAAGGTTTTTTAACCCCTTTGCTAATTTAAAATACCCTGCAATAGTACTTTTGGGCCCAGTTTCACAGACAGGGCTTAGCCTATTTCAATTAGGGCATTTAAGTAGCTTTTATAAACTTTCACTTAAACATTACTGGTGTGCATCTTGAGACACAGTGGTCGTGACATATTTTAAGATATGTCAGTACAAGTTGCTTTCAGTTAAAACAGCTCAAGCATGCATTTCAGTCTAAGACTAGCTTAAGCCTTGTCTGTGAAACCGGGGGTTGGTGTACTAAATTGGTATACTTAAAGTCTGCTAAATTGGAATAACTAATTTTGTACTTAATGCACTTTAATTGTGCAGAAGTAGTGCTGATGTCCAACTAAAGATATACTGAAGTATATTTGATTGTGCTGAAGTGGAACTATTGCAAGTATACTTTAGGTACACTTTAAATATCTTGCATTTTAAGACTGATATTATACAGAGATCATACAATCCTTATTAATAGTGATATTAAAAAACTTCTTTGGCATAATATTAAGAAATGTGCATTGTGCAATAAAGAAATACTCCAAATAAAGTTTATTTATAATTTTATATCAGTAAGTCTTGAAGTGATATGTCAATAAATATGTTAATAGATTTGAAGTACACTTAGTATGAAATAAATGTACGTTTTCTTTTACTATGGGAATAATTTTTTCCATATAAAACGGATAATTCTAGATAAACTAATTTAGTTAAATAAAGTACTTTGCTTCGTATAAAAGAACAAAGTATACTTTGGGCTTAAGAGAAGTGGCGACTGTATGTAACTGCAGTGTGTACATGACCTCTGTCTTGAGAAGTGAAAAATGGACCTAATGCAAAATGACGAGGGGTTACGAGAGATGCCCAGAAAGCCTAGTCGCATGTTTGTTCTTTGGAGTTACTGGTGTTTAATATCACTTTCCATGTTTTCATGTCTGTTGAGACAGGTTATGGGCAGGACCTGAGTGCTTTTGGTCATAGCTTTGCAGACCCCAGCCAGCAAACTGCCTCATACGCCGCAGCCCCCTCCGCACCCTCGTCAGGAGCTCAACCGGCAGCCAGCAGCTTCGGACGAGGACAGAACCACAATGTACAGGGCTTCCACCCCTACCGGCGCTGAGCCGACCCCCACCCCCCACCCCCATCCCAATGCAATACTCATCGTCAGGGATATAGACGTTTTGAGCACAAGCTGAACTGGATTTTGGGATTGTCTTTCTGAACATTGCAGAGTAACTAAAAGGGGTTTTATTGTGTGTAAATTGTGAACAGGGGCTCTACTCCGATAACAGGAGACCACAGTACTCTTCTATATTTTGTAGTCGGACTGAACTACTGAAGTATTTAGCAATAGTTTTGGACTGTCTGGTCAAACATCAGCACAGAACAGACGCACCAGACGTCTACGACAGGGTCTCCCAATTATTCAGCTTTAATTATATTAGTGGGGAAATGTCTTTATTTTCAATTTTGTGAATTTTGTTTACTCTATGAGCCTTTTACTGTTTTATTTAAGTTTGAAATAGATTACAAATGTGTATTATACACCTAAACTGTGCAATTTTTTAAAGAATTTTGTACTAATATATGTGCGCTTTTCTTGTTTTTTTATTTAAGGACGTAGACTTCCCTCAGGTGGCTGTTAGTGCACTTTTGCACTTATGCAAAAAAGAAAAAACAAAAATGAGAGTTTATTTGAAATAAATGATTTAAAGAAACAATGTTGTGCAAATTCATTGTTTTAGAAATAAATCTGTTCGCTTTCAAAGACAACATGAACTTATTAAATATGAAGTGTTCTGTTATAGGAGTGTCCACAGTTTGATATCTGTCATCATCCCAATATTATAGTAAATATATTAGTTCACATATAACTTGTGCATGAAATTCAACATCAAGATTCTTTTGCAAGTTCATATGAAGAAAGAGTAAGTCTTTTTTACTTTTAATCACCATTTTAGATTCACTTGGTGTGACAAATTAATTATTAGAAGTACAAATATACTTTGATTTGCAATATGAGGTCATGAAAGTTGAATGCATTATTATTAAAAAAACAAAATGCTGTTTAAAATGGCTAGAGAATAGCATGTTCTACTCCCAAAAGTAAATATATTATTTATATATAAATGTACTCATTATATTTTCCTGAAAGTTTCACTGGTACAAGAAATCATAAAACAAAACTGAATTTACTAATTTGTTTAAAAGTCTTCAAAAGATTTTTTAATGTTTTTGAAAGAAGTATCTTATGCTCACCAAAGCTGATCAAAATATAGTAAAACAGTAATGCTGTGAAATATTATTACAATTTAAAATAATATATATATATATATATATATATATATATATATATATATATATATATATATATATATATATACACTACCGTTCAAAAGTTTGGGATCGGTAAGATTTTTAATGTTTTAAAAGAAGTATCTTCTGCTCACCAAGGCTGCATTTATTTGATTAAAAATACAAACAAAAACAGTAATATTGTGAAATATTATTCCAATTTAAAACAGCTGTTTTCTATGTAATATATACAGTAAAGTGTAATTTATTCCTGTGATCAAAGCTGAATTTTCAGCATCATTATTTCAGTCTTCAGTGTCACATGATCCTTCAGAAATCATTCTAACATGATGATATGATGCTCAAGAAACATTCATTATTATTATCAATGTTGAAAACAGTTGTGTACAAATGTTTTTCAAAATTCTTCGATGAATAGAAAGTTCAAAAGAACAGCATTTATTTAAAATAGAATATTTTCTAACATTATAATTGTCTTTACTGTAACTTTTGATGAGTTTAACTCATCCTTGATGAATAAAAGTATTGATTAATTTTATTTCTATCCCCAAAAAATAAATTAAAATTCTTACTGACCCCAAACTTTTGAACGGTAGTGTCTAATGTTACAAAAGATTTAGATTTCAGACAAATGCTGTTCTTCTGAAATTTCCTTTAATCATAGCATCATGAATGTAAATTAAAAAAATGTAAATAACTCTTTTCAACATTGATAATAATCATAAATGTTTCTTGAGCAGCAGATCAGCATATTAGAATGATTTCTGAAGGATCATGTGACACTGAAGACTGGAGTAATGATGCTGAAAATTCAGCTTTGATCACAGGAATAAATTATACTTTACTGTATATTGGTAATTGGAATAATATTTCACAATATTACTGTTTTTGTTTGTATTTTTAATCAAATAAATGCAGGCTTGGTGATCAGAAGATACTTCTTTTAAAGACATTAAAAAATATTACTGACCCCAAACTTTTGAACGGTAGTGTGTATATATATATATATATATATATATATATATATATATATATATATAATTTCTCCAGTCTTCAGTGTCACATGATCCTTCAGAAATCATTAAAATATGCTGATCTGGGGCCCAAAAGAATTTATTCTGATTATCGATTTTGAAAACATTTTTCTCTGATTCTTTGATGAATAAAAAGTTCAACAGAACAGCATTTATTTGCAATAAAAATGTGTTATATTATAAATAATATAATATAATTATAAATGTCTTTACTGTCACTTTTGATACATTTAATACGTTGTTACTGAATAAAACTATTCATTTTGACCCACAGTTTCATCGACGCCACAGTGCATTTAGTGCGTGGATTTCTAATTTTAACGGATCAATTAATAAAATTTAGATTTCATTAATTGATTCATGTCAACAACATAAAATAATAATTTTCTCCTCCTCTCCGCTAGAGGGAGACTTACCAAACTCGTCAAATATTCACTGAACTCTCGCGATATTATCGCGTCTCTCCTACCTTCTTCCTTTTCCGGGAGTCTCTCAAGATGGTAGGTTCACCTCTTATTTGTGAATAATAAAACGACAATAATCCAAACGAATCTACTGTAATCATGATGTATATTAGATTAGATAATACGAATAAGGCATATGTAAGAATTAATGCATGTTTTCAGGCCATTATTTTTCGCCTGGGATGAATGTTTAGATAGATGTTCGTTCGATTAGTAGCTTCAGTCGTGCGATCTAGTTCTCAGTGCAGCGTGATGGATTCTCAGACTGTTCTTGTGTTCCTGTGTAACGTGATTAAGTAGGAACTGATCTTTTTATTTTATTAGTCACTGTTTATCTGTTGGTTGAGAAGCTAACGGCTAAGTAAAAGCCCGTGAAAAGCGGCTGATTGACGGTGGTTGTGATTCCCACAGGCGGACGTTGAGCAGAAGAAGAAGCGTACCTTCAGGAAATTCACCTACAGAGGTGTGGACCTGGACCAGCTGCTGGACATGTCCTAGTGAGTCGAGCCTCTATCGCTTCACATTTCGTGTAAAGCGTCCAGGAAAAGTGTCGTCAAGTGAATGAATTAATGAGGAGAGAAACAAGGAGCAGGACACTCAAAAAAGTGGCAACTGACAAAAAAGTGGAAATGACTCGCTATGAGTTTCAAAACTGACTTTCTTGTGAGGAAAACAAAAGATTAGGTGGAATGTCCTGGCTGTTCTCTATGGAACTTGTTTACTCCACTGAGTAAATAAAAAGCTATTTCAACTTTATATTGCAGCTGTGACTTCTCAGAATTGCGAGTTTATCGCTCGCAATCTTTTTTTTTTCTCTCTCAGAATTGCATGTTATAAAGTCAGAATTTCGTGATATGAAGTCGCAATTGCTAATTGCGCAGTGAAAAATATATCGCAGAGCAAAGAGGACACTGACAACACGTCGACAGACAAGACAGAGCAGGTTACTTATGATATTAAAGTCCCAGCTTTAAAATTATGTAATTTATTTTAAGAAATTAGAACAATAAAAACCATTTTGTGGCTCTTTTAAGTGTCATAACAGTTTGCTGTAGCGCTCAGCTCAAGAGGCTCGTGAACCGATCATCTCTTTCTACTAGATAATTTATAGCGTCAAATAAACATTAACGAACATGAGAATGAATGTTGTTTAAAACACGGAAAGACACAATCACACAACATTTTTCAAGTTCAAATCCACCAAGGTTAATCTAACTCCTGACTGCTTTGTCAGACAAAATGGCGGATTCGGAGTTATGATTGGTTAGATCGCTTGTCAAAAACTCCTGGCAAAGGGTCAATTCTGAGAAAAGTCAGAATTGTGAGCGATAAACTCGCAATTCTGAGAAAAAAGGCATCACCCTCAGAAATTAGTCTTTAAAAGTCACGATTGCGAGAGTCATAATTGCAATATAAAGTTGCAATAACCTTTTTTTTTTTTTTTTTTTTTTTTTTTAATCAGTGGTGCAGACAAGCTTCCATAGTGCTCTATTTGAGAAAAAAAAATCAAGAAAATTGTGATGTTTTATCTTGCAATTCTGATCTTTGTTCACAATTCAGAATTGGTTGGTTTGTAGTTCTAATTGGTAAAGTCTGAATATAAACTCACAATTCTGACTTATTTCTTACAAGATTGCAGTTACCTCTTTTATTCTGTGGTGGGTTTCTGAAGGAAAAAGTCTGTGAGACGGAAGCTAGAATTATGAAAAAAAAAAAAAGAAAATTGTGAGATGGAAACTCGCAATTATATAAAGTAAGAATTGTGAGAGAAAGTCAACGTTTACCTTTTTACTTTTTTATTCTGTGGCAGAAACGAGCTTCCATAGATCTTTCTCATGCAACAGTTTGTAAAATTGACAAAGCACCATCAAAGTAGTCCATACTGTGCTATGTCAGTACTTCATCAAGTCATATGATGGTTTTCTGAACAGAATTGATAAAGTCAAAATGCCTTCCTCTACTGCAGCTCAAATCTGTGTGTAAGACAGAATGGATGCGCTTCTGTACTGTATCCAAGTCCCTTTAAGACAAGTCATTTCACTTGGCGGCCATCTTTGAATAGCCTCTCGGGCATGCAATTGCAGCTTCTATCTCTTTGAATGGGGAAACATCAAATTCTCCAAAGTTGTTTGCCAAGCTTTCGATTAAAATTCTTATTTGAAATCACCAATGAAATCTGACCACAACTGTCTCATAAATTTTTTTAAATGCTCAAATCATGACCAAAAAGTGCTACTAACTAGCTACTAACTGCCGCTGCAGTGACACGATGGCTTTACCAATTGCCTTAGTTCTTATTTAGAAGGCGGGACTTATTCCGCCATATTGTGCATTGCACTTTCTCCCATTCAAAACAATACGAGTGACGCGTCTTGTTGTTCTATAGTCTTTGGCAGTATAGAAGTTTGACGGTCAAAGTTCTGAATTAAGGTGTCATTATCAATGATCTAGTTCTGCTTGTGTAGAAATGTTGATTTAAGCTAGTGTCTGTTTTTTTCCTTAGTGAGCAGCTGATGCAGCTCTACTGTGCCAGACAGAGGAGGAGGCTGAACCGCGGCCTCAGGAGGAAGCAGCAGTCTCTCCTTAAACGCCTCCGTAAGGCCAAGAAAGAGGCGCCTCCCATGGAGAAACCAGAGGTGGTGAAAACTCACCTGAGAGACATGGTCATCCTGCCGGAGATGGTTGGATCCATGGTCGGCGTGTACAACGGCAAGACCTTCAACCAGGTTGAAATCAAGGTGGGGATGAATCATGCACTGTTGAAAGATCGTGAAGAATGTGCTAAAGTTCATTTCAAGGACTCACCCTGTGTCCCACAAAGACATTAAATATTAATGACATTGTATTGAATGCATTGTGAATATTTTTTATTTTTTTTTAGTAAATATAATTTACAAGATCTGGCAGGGTGCAGCTAATGATATGTATTTTGTCTCTTTTCAGCCTGAGATGATTGGTCATTACCTTGGAGAGTTCTCCATCACATACAAGCCTGTTAAACACGGTCGTCCGGGTATTGGAGCCACTCATTCTTCCCGCTTCATTCCTCTGAAGTAAAAATTGAGTATGTAAATAAAAGCCTCCAAAACAGCCTCTGATTTTTGTCTTTTTTTTTTTTTTTTTTTTCTCTCCATAAAAGCTACATTTATAGTTTATTTTCCTCTGTGCATCAGCAGGCACATGATCGTCAGATTCACATACTGCTGCAGCACACGCGTTTTCATTTTGAAGCCATTATAACGGTGTGTGTCCAACTGAGCGAGCGTTTTCTGTTCATTCCTTCCATAGGAATAAACAAATAGAACCTTCAAATGAGATGAAACTGCCTCGCTCATGGATGTGAATCCATTATAGAAGCATCAGCATTGCACAACTCAAGTTGTACTTTGCATCCGCTGCTGTTGGCAAGAAAGAGTAAACAAGTCGGTTTTTAGCTTCATTTTCAGTTCAAAACCTCAAACTATGTAAGTAGCTGTATAGATGTTAATATTGCAAACATGCACTCAATTCCTTTTTGGAAAAGTATTTCAAACCTTTTCTTGGACTGAGTAAAACATTTTAAAAGTATTTTAATTAAATGTAAGCGATTATGAGCTGAGGACAACAATGACTCAAAAATATCTACACTTTGTTGGCCATAGACTCTGAAGTTTGCGTTGTAGTAGTCTGATTTTAGTGGGCTGTTGGTTGTGATTGGTTTAGACCCTTGCATGTTTTCATTTTTCAGTTTTACAGATTTAGTGAATATTTTTATATGTTGCAGCATTATTTGTTCTAATTTATAAATTATCTTGAAGTGAAACAGATGGTCAATTATATTATACCTGTAACAGTTGGGTTCAATACTTCCAAAATATTTAATTTTACTGTATACTTTTTCAGATTTATGTCAGAACAGATATCTATAACAGTTTGGTTTACAAGTTATAAATAATTGATCAGAGTACACAGTGGTAACCTGATTTTGTAGGGATTTTTTTATATTTGAGCTAACACCCTAAGGACGGCCATGACGGCTTCGATTCTCTTTGATCTTCAACTTCCCTTTTTACTAAGACCTTATTTTCTGATGCACTGCCATCACTATCAATACTTTATGTAAAAGGTGCAGCTTTTCCTCTCTGTCTTCTATAAATTTACTAACATAAACCTAAAACGCAGGCAAAAGGGCTGCATGACACAATTTTTTTGATATTTTTTTTTTGAGTTATTACATTTACAAAATGTACATTAAAAATAGCCAAAAAATTTAGAAAAGACATTTGGATGTGCAATTTTTTTTTTTTTTTATGTATTTCCTATTCTAAAATTAACTTGACAGCATGTGAACATGTGCCCATGTCTTGTCCAGGTCCTTGTTGCCAAACATGTCAAGCACATGGCACATAGATTTTAATTTTTTATTTATTTTTTTTTTCTAAAATACATTTTTTTTGTTTGAATGTTATTATTGTATTTTAAATGCGATTTTCTCTGCATCATTTATAAATGACGGAACACCATAAGCCTTGATTAACTATTCTAGATTAAGGCCTACTCCTGTCTTAATTTAAACCCTGTATGGAAAACCACCCCTAAATGTTTAATTTTATGTTTGAATTCCGATTGAATTGTGCATTCTTTAATCATTTTAAACCTAAAATGTTACCAGATTTATGAACTCGGCAGATTTTACTGGTGAAAAAACAGTTTGGCAGCATGCAATATAATAGGCCTGTCAAAGATTGCATTTGTGCTTTCTTTTAAGTTTCTGTCTCTCTCATCTCTCTTGAAATTAATGTGGGCTGTGTAGGTGTCTATGAACATGAAGCAGAAAGAGCTTTTTGTTTTTGACACTCACCCTTTTAACAGTAATTCAACAGTGCTGGAGAACTTTCAACATTAAGGCCTGGCAGGGCTTAGATTAAATCAGGATTAAGCCTTAGTTCAATTAGGACATTTAGCTTTTTTAAACATGCATTGGAAAAAAAATAACATTACTGTTGTGCATCGTGAGACAAAAAAATGGCACTGACATATTTTAAGATATGTCAGTGCAAGCTGCTTTTGGTTAAAACACCTCAAATATGCATTTTAGTCTGGGACGAGGCTTAAGCCTTTAACCGGGGGTTAAAGTATAAAATAATATGAAAGTAAAAAAAAAAAAAAAAGAATATTCTGCTGTCTATCACAGACAGGACATCAGCTGATATTAAACTGTAAATAAATACAAAAAATAAATCCATCTATTTACAACAGAAGCATCCATAGCAACAGTATTTCTTTGTGAACTTTGAATATTTAATATTGAGATCACTCATGTGATATAAACATCTTTGAGCTGACATTATCATAACACATTTTATCCTATTTAAGCACATAAATCCCATAGTAGACATAAGAATGAGCTCAAATGAAAAGAAAAAAAAGCATCCTCTAGGGATCTTCATTTCATTCAAAAGCTGGAAATATTCAACCACTCTGCTCTGGGACAAATGTCCATCTGAGCTCTTCTCTGAGTCTGTTTGCTGCAGTCATACATAGACCAATTGGCAAATATCCAAAGACATCCTACGTTCAGACTGTGCCATTAAATTTGTCCCACATGGAAGAGCAGAGCAAATTTAACACCTTTAAATGGATACCGTAGCGTTTGGTAGACCAGCTATTTCTTGCCCTTAGATCTGATGTCCACTGAGGCCTCTGTCCCAGTATTGATGGTTTTTGGTGCAGTTGTTGGTCTTATTAAGTCTGGCTGAGATTTGGAGGGTGACTTGGGGGCAGTTTTTGGTCTTGTGTCCTCTGGAGATTTGGTGGTGGGCTTTGTGGGGGCTGCTTCCTGTTTGGGTTTCGAGGCAGTTGCTGGCTGCCACAGGAAGAATTCATGTAAGAGAGTATTAACTACATCAGGGCACTCCATCATGACCATGTGACTTCCGTCATCAATGACCTTCAGGAACCCCAGCAAGAGGATCTACAAGAAGGTTAGTAAATGAGTAAAGAGTTATTGATATGTTTTTGCACACCAGCTTATCAAATTATTTACTGCCACTAAAACCCTATTCACAGAATCTCTTTAATTACAGGAGGAAAAAGCCTTTATGGATGAGGCCCAAAGCTTGGAACATAAAATCACTGTACCTCTGCCATACGCTGGTCCTCTTGTACTGGTACAAACTTGTCGTACATGCCGTGAACCAGCAGAACAGGCACTGTGATTTCAGCGTGGTAAACCTCATCACCCTCCGGCCAGTACTGTCCACTCATCATAGGACCGCAGAACGAAGGAAGACACGTTGAAGGCATTGTTCTCTTTTAGTAGTTTCTTTTCTCTTGTTCCCTGATGGGCAAATCCAGCCCTTGAATAAAGAAAAAAAACCATATTTATTATTAAAAAACATTAAAGGATTAGTTCACTTTCAAATTAAAATTTCCTGATAATTTACTCACCCCCATGTCATCCAAGATGTTCATGTCTTTCTTTCTTCAGTCGAAAAAGAAATTAAGGTTTTTGATGAAAACATTCCAGGATTATTCTCCTTATAGTTGGACTTCAATGGAGTCCCAAACAGTTGAAGGTCAAAATTACAGTTTCAGTGCAGCTTCAAAGCGTTCTACACGATCCCAGACAAGGAATAGGGGTCTTATCTAGAGAAACCATCGCTCATTTTCTAAAAAAACAAAACAAATTGTATAAATTTTAACCATAAATGCTGATCTTGAACAAGCTCTCTTCTTCTTCTCTATTTGAATTCCAGGCAGTGTAGACTCTGCTAAGTATATTACTTGCCCTCCACAGGTCAAAGATTGAACTAAATTGTCATGTACAATATGCTAGTGCAATTTGTATAACAATTATTTCAATCTTTTGACCTGAGGAGGGCAGTAATACACTTAGCAGTGTCTACACTGCTGGAATTCAAATAGAGAAGAAGAAGAGTGCTTGTTCAAGATGAGCATTTATGGTTAAAACGTATATAATAAAAAAAAAAATGTAGAAAATGAGTGATGGTTTCTCTAGATAAGACCCTTATTTCTCGTCTGGGATCGTGTAGAACGCTTTGAAGCTGCACTGAAACTGTAATTTTGACCTTCAACTGTTTGGTGCCCATTGAAGTCCACTATAAGGAGAATAATCCTGGAATGTTTTCATCGAAAACCTTAATTTCTTTTAGACTGAAGAAAGAAAGACATGAACATCTTGGATGACATGGGGGTGAGTAAATTATCAGGAAATTTTTATTTGAAAGTGAACTAGTCTTTTAAATGGACAAGGTGGTTGCCAAACATGTTCAAGCTGGCAAAAAGGCAAGGCAGGGACAATATGTCCTGGTGACCATTATTCTTACATGAGGAAACTCCAGGTGAGGCACGGGGACAGGAAATTAAGGACACACGTGGGCAAGTTGAAGACAGAGCAGAGACTGGGCTCGAGTGCTGTGGGACCTCCACCATTAATCATCACAACTTTATGAACTTGTTCCGGATACTCGTGAGCCAGGAAGGTACAAAACGAGACACTGCTCAAAGAAAGAAAATGCTAAAATTAGAGGGAAAAGGTATCTGCATTAACCAGGCAAATGAGTAAATTTGTGGACCATTTCTCACCCATATGAGTGTCCAACTAAAATATTCCGCCTCTTTGCATATCGCTTGAAGATGATTCTAACGTCCTCAGCCAGAGCATAAAAGGTATAGGCAGCAGGTATCTGAGGGGCTGAACTTGCACCATGGCCGACCAGGTCTGGGGCGATGACCTCGTAACCAAGTTGGGAGAAATAGTCCAGTTGGCTTCCCCAGATATCCAGCGATCCCCCGACTCCATGTATGAAAAACAAGGCCACGTCAGGGTGAGTACCTTTGCAGCATGCAATCTTCCGCTCGCAGTCAATCACAATGGAGCGTTTGGGTTTGCGCCGCCTGCGCTGCACTTGCTGCTGCTCCTGCTGTGGTACAGGTTTGGTATCTGTATCCTGTCCTGCAGCTGACCCTGGTGTGGGCTCAGTAGCCTGACCTGCTGCAGGAGCCTCACAGTTGGAAACTTCCATATCCACAGTGCTGTCTCCATTCTGATAGCGGACCAGCTCTGGATGGGTGGCTTCGTTGATGTTCTCAATCAGAAGCTGTCCATTTCGGTACACCGAGATTTTGCGCTTGCAGCTCACACTACCCCCTTCCCCAGTCCCTGGCTCCTCAACCACTGGTCTGTCTGGGATAATATGTCGAACCCTCAGAACCCTTCCTGGTTTCACCTCTACAAATTCAAAACCATCGGTGGGCTCGGATGATTCAATAGGGACCACCACATTTGTAGACTTCCCTGTAAAGCAACAGAATATTCCATCCACAAAGCTGGTGAGCATGGTGAACGCCTGGGGAAATAAGAAGTACACTTGGGTTCTCAAAGAATCAGTGTTTTAGTACATGGGCTTCTGCAAAATTCAGTTCGGCTGACCAAGGATCCACACATTCTCATATATGATATATGATTTAACTCCATTGTGTTGGGTGCAACAAGCTACCCAGTTCCTCTGGCCAAAAAGTGACCCCAGAGCATGATACTACCTCCACCATGCTTGATGTTAGAAATTAGGTTGGATGTTGGGTTGTTTTTGCGTCAAATACAATACTTTGCTTTCAGGTCTATTACGTACACTTATTCTCACAGGACCATAGAATTTTGCAATCTACTAGCATTTCCACGAATGAGTAAAAAGTTTCGGTAACACTTTACTTGAAGGGGTGTGCATAAGACTGACATGACACCTTCATAATCATGACATGACACGTGTCATGAATATGAAGGAGGTTTTATGCATGTTTATGACAACTGTCATTAAATGTAATTCGCTCAATTATGTCATTTTTAATGCAAAGATGACATTGTTTGAGATGTCTTTGTTACGACAACTTGACATAAACCAATACATCATAACCTGTCAGTGTCTTTGTCATGACAACTTGACATTAGCAAAACATCATAACCTGTCATAAACATGACATAGCAGATTAATTATCAAACTTAAAAAACTACTTAGCTTTATGGGTTAACATTACATTACATTATTTTGGTAACACTTCAGTATAGGGAACACATATATAAATGATTAACTATGACTTTTCCCTCAATAAACTCTTAATTTACTGCTTATTATAGTTAATTGTTAAGTTCAGGTATTGGGTAGGATTAAGAATGTAGAATAAGATCATGCAGAATAAGGCATTAATATGTGCTTTATAAGTACTAATAAACAGCCAATATTTTAGCCATATGAATGCTAATAGTAATAAGCAACTAGTTAAAAGACTCTAAAATAAAGTGTTACCATTATTTTATAACAGTGTCATCTTCTTTACGAAATTTGAAATTGTCTATTATCTGACCTTCTGTTGGTGGAAACTTAAAAAAAACAAAAAACAAAAACAAAAAAAAAAACATGAAATGAGAAATAGTCATGACGCTGTTATAAAATTATTTGTCAGAGTATTGTCACTTAGTGACATTTTAATGACAAGTTCAATTTGTACCACTGTACTTGAGCTCAAGATACATATTCATGACACTATTATAATGGCCTCATGACAGCCAATGTCAAAACCAACCACATGACAGTTTAATGTAATGTTAAGCCATAAAGCTAAATAATGTCAAGTTGTCATGACAAAGACACTGACAGGTTATGATGTATTGGTTTATGTTAAGTTGTCATAACTTGGACATCTCAAACAATGTCATCTTTGCATTAAAAATGACATAACTGAGCGAATGACACTTAATGACAGTTGTCATAAACATTCATTGTCATAAACATTCAAAACCTCCTTCATATTCATGACATGTGTCATGTCATGATTATGAAGGTGTCATGTCAGTCTTATGCACACCCCTTCAAGTAAAGTGTTACCAAAGTTTCATAAAGCAATAATGATTTTATACTTTTTAAGGAATGTAATTGGAGTTTGGGCTCTGGGTAATTCCCTCTGCCCCATTCCCAAAATTCAACCCCACAAATATGTTCCGTTTGGATCATTATTGGACAGTACATTTACAAAACATAAATACCATCATTTATTAATCATGAAATTACATTTCACATTCATAGAAACCTAATAGTGCTTGGAAATCTCATTGGAATTAGGTTGTCATGGATTTTGTTTTTGTTTTATAGTTGCACACTGTTCCTCAGTGTGTCTTAGTGCTTTGGTCTGGCCTTTTTATAAAATCAATAGGTTTTTATTTATATAAAAGACATCCAAGTACTCAAATTCATATAGACATAATGAAACATCTTTTCTATGGCTGTCAGACAAAAATCCTTTGTAAATAGCTTACTTTGATGGGAGTGAATGCTATTCGAAAGCGGTGTAATTAGTCGCATCTAAGTTCTGAACTGCCTTTCCTTTCCTAAAGGCTTTGGCCTAGTAGGTTGCCTCCAATTTTAGGTATAAATAAATGTATATTCCTTCACATACTGTACAGTGAAATATCTTACCTGATTACCAATGTTCCCAATACATGAAAAAGCTGGATCGCCGACTCCAGTACCGTCTCTTTCCAGTGTAATGAAATTGTGGGTTGGTAATCTGCTACCCTCAATCCAATAATCTAATCTAAATATAATCTGTCCCGCACAATAAACTTCTTTAAATATACTTTAACAAATTAATTTGATGTAAAAACAAAAAAACAAACTACTAGAGCAACAACGGGACTGTTTTTCACCTTCATTCACTTCCACATCTACGTGGCAGCATGGTCACTGTAAGAACTCCAGATTAAAGCGGATTACACCTGTTGAGCATATGCTGTTACAGCCTCACTGAAAACATGCCACTGGCTGTCCAATTTTAAGTATTCAACCATAATCTCCTGCCTTGAATTTATCATAAATTATCTTGAAATGAAAAACTTGGCTTGACAACATTTTATTTTTAAATTTCATTTTTATTTTGATTCACAAAAAAAAATGTTGACCTCAAACACAGAAGTTGGGAAGGCTTCATAAGAACAAGAACATACAAATGCAGGTGTAATTGCAGTAACTCTTTCAGCTAGATTTAGACTCGAGATGGGCAGCTCTCTGCACTCTTCCCCCCCTAGAGGTTTTAAATACTTCCTTTACCCAAAACATTTTCCAAAGCCTTAATGCATGCATGATTTTTGTTTTATGTCAATGGCCTCAATATAATTTCAGTCTTTTCAACAAGAACAAACTAACAAACTTTGCCAGGAAACGGCTTAAAACTGTTGACTTAACCTAACATTATGTCTCCAGACACAGTGAAAACACAGTTTTACGGATGTTGTGGACTCTAAACACTGGCTGAGAGTATTAAGCCCCATGTGTAAAGCTTCTACTGTTTATTGTACCACAACCACAGTTCACCGACTCCCTCTGCAGGTTAAGAGAGGAACTGCTGCATAGATGCACCTTAAATCTCAGAACTCCAACACAACTACAAACCCAGAAAACAAGAGAGACATTATTAATCTCTAACCTGGGAAAATCCTATCATACGCAGAAATGGATCACACAGGGATTAAGTAAATGATCGAGTCAGGCATCTGAAGGCAGGTGATCGATTTATGATTCCAGAGAACTGCTGAAACTAACACAGCACTGAAAGCTTATATGACAACAGGAGGAAGTGAGACATCAACATTTGTAAGTCACCATTTGTATTTCTTCACATCACCAGAAATGTCATCCTCAATCTGTGACAACAGATTAACAGTCCTAACGGTGCATTCATGCACAAGTATGCACCTGCTAGGAAGACTGTTACATTACCAACACGAAACACTACATCTAAATCTGCCAAACGAGGCTGTACATTTCTGAAATTTCCCTTTTTGGACACTTAAGAGAGACCCTGTGTTTTTAGTGCTTGTGGCAAAGTATATCACGAAAGCAAAAATCCACAGCTGAGATTACTAGGGTGTTTTTAAACTTAAATTGCATTAATAGTGTCCCAAAAAAAAAAAAAAAAAAAAATTTCAAACACTTCTTCACAGCAGACATTCCTTATTATGTGCTTGTTGAATATCGCAGAACCCGCCGCCCCCCCCCCCCCCCTCTCACCCCCAAGCAGTTCAGAGTTCAGCAGAATCTTCAAAGCTGGCAGTGGAAACCCATCGTGCCCCCACACATTCAGAATTGGGCACTGACTGCATCAGGAAGCACTCAGTAAAATAAAAAAGCACACTGTAAGATAAGTGTTCCATTTCCTTCTTTCTGAGATGATATTCCTGTGTGGTGTGCGGGTGTTTGGGCTTGTTGTGTCCGTTCTTGTGCTGTTGGATGGTGGGTTCCTCTAGGAGTCCTCGTTCATCTCCTGGCTGTCTGTCCGGGCAATTTTGCGGGGAGGTGCTGGGCTGCCACCCTCCCCTTCTGCTTGCTCCTGCTCTCGCTTTTTAGCTGCATTCTGCATGACAAAAACGCATATGTTTAAATTCATCTTTCTGGTAGCTGCATTTCTCAACCGGGAAGAATATTTTTCCATTCCACTGGGCTGCTTTTTCCATGGATTTTTCGTATTTAAGCATGCACTTGATGGGCATGTTTGAAGGCCCTGATATGCTCATGGTAAAGTACTTTGCTTCACTTAGGGGTGAAAGAAGTTCAAAAACCTTTTCAAAAGCATACTGTTAGCAAACATTTCAACTAGTGTTGCCAATTTGGGGATTTTGTCGGACTCTTGTGGGACTTTCTCATTGTTGCTGCAAGGAGGAACTATTTTGGCTATATTTAAATCAAATTAGCGTTTTTTTTTGGACGATTAATCTCTGTCACTGGTTGGCCACACCCTGCCGTGATCTCACGTTCGCTCTCAATCATGCCATGAGTCTGTGCGGTAGATACAGCAGTATGCCAAAAGGCTCTCCAAATATAGAACTGTATGGAGAAAAAAGTGATCAGAGGGTCTTGTCCAGCAATTAATGATGAATATAGTGAACAGTGGACTGTCTGATTTGCATGCGGCCGCTTCCCGGTGACAGCCAAGTCCGTGCTGTTGAAGGGCAAAAGGCCCAGAGTTACCCCGGACCTCCCCGGAAGCCGATATGGTATGTATGATATTGATTTGGATGATCTGTTAATATGTTTATCAGACACTGGCAGATAATTATATTGTAAGACAATATTAGACAGATCATACACATATATATGTGTGTGTGTGTGTGTGTGTATATATATATATATATGAGAGAGATAGATAGTAGTTAACATTTGAAAGCACACACCCTAAGTGCTCACAGCTGCGCATCTCAGACAGCGTTCAAATAATAAAATTAATTTTTCACCTCTCCTTACACCTAAACGGACAAATTTGCACAAATTTATCTCAAAATGCCCGCCATTGCAAGTATCCAGGTAAAGCAGTAGAGAAAGAACGCATGTGTATCATTATTGGGTCCGTGCACTAGTCTTAAAGTGACAGCAACCTAATATTCCTGCAGCTGTCTGTGTTTTAATGTTAATCAAACTACAAAAGACAGAGAGAAAATCACTCCATGCTCTTCACTGAATAACATTTTTCTAACTCTAATAAGGATTAACCTTTATTTCATTTGTACAGTGAAGATTATATGCAGTTCTATTTTACATTTGATTACTTTATTCAATTTCGGTACCTGAAAACTACTGTTAGACCTACCTGAAGAACCTTAAAAGCACTGATTATTTCATTTGTATCTTTGTTCTTTTTTATTAATGTTTACTTGTCTTTAATAATCTTTGAAATTTATATTAGTAGTTTTAGCTGTGTTATCGAAAATGGAATCGAGAATTGTTCAGTTTCACTGGTCTCTAAAATATAGGGTGTCATAACCTTATTTATTACAATACATAACTATTTTATTCATTTATTACTTTTTTTGTGGAGGGGCCAGTTAAAATTTAATCATTTAATTCATTGAATGGAATCGAAAATCGGAAATTGAGAATCAAAATTAAATCGAGATCTTGTGAATCGGAATCGAATCGGGACATCTAAATCGATACCCAGCCCTATTCATAATGCTTTATCTGTAAATAAGAGTTTTATATGCAATAGCAAGGGGGCGTTGATGCTGTTTCCTATGCAATGACGTTAACCAATCATAACAGTGGCCATATACTGCCAAGCCTTAAAACAGATCATTTCCAACAGGTTCAGAATGAGGGCCAGATGCATGTGCTGTTTAATGCATTTGAGACCCGTTTTCCGTAGTGCATAACTTTCTATATATAATCTTAAGGTTATATACTGTAATGTTAAAAATTCACATATTCCCATTTTGATTCGTCCAGACAGAAAACGGGTCTCTGTTAAACTGTTAGAAGGACAGCCGGCATGCAAACACGCATCAAACAGATGGAGTGCAACAGAATGGGAGTGCAATAATTCTGACTAAAAAAATACATTTTGCATTCAAAAGTGGAAGCACTTTTCCACCACTTACAATAGCACCACAAACTGCAGTACAAAGTGTGTTGCAGCTTGGTTGCAGAAATATTGATAGGCTTTTTATTTAAAGAGAGCCCATAGGTAAACCAAAAAATGTAGGGCGGGACTTGAATTTCTCCATTGTGAATTGATTGGCTGGTTGTGGTTTGCCATTGCTGTGATCTCATATGAGTGACAGGTTGTCCTGCCCTTGCGCCAGTAAAGAGAACAGTTATGAAATGAGTTAATTTATCCATCACCATATGGTTGATTTGTCAGCAGAGCTTGAAAACACTTGCCTTTTTGTCCCACTGTTGATGAAGATAACGCAAAAGGATGTTTGTCTTCTCTGTTACAATGACTGTAAGGAGAGAAAAAACAACTTAAAATTAGGCTTCAGACTGAAACTAAAAGTGTTTTGAGACACATCAACTTTCATTTTTATTATGCATTGTGGGTCTACATTTTAAATGGCTGTACAACAGGCCTTCATCCAGCGGCTACACAAGCACTCACTCTGTTCTGAGGGATACTCTCTTGTAGGCAGATATACTGACGGCCTTCTGTTCTGTAAAGACACAATAAATGGACTGTTAATGGGATTAAAACAAAACCTGAAAATGTAATTCACAACTGCCGTGTGAAAACGCACACTGAATATTCAGAAAGATGATGGTTAACAGCTCAGTCATGAAGAACACTTCAAAATTAATCAAAGCTTACCGATGCTTTACATACAGAGTCCGCATGAAATCTGCTGAAGTTTGTCTTATTATACACAGGTAGTCCTTTCAGGAAATCTGCCTTCAAAGTATTCAGAGACAAAAAGAGGTTAAAACGCTTACTAGAACATATACCAGAAGTAGGGTTGCAAAGGGGCGGAAAGTTTCCACGGGAACTTAACCTGGGGAATTTTGGAAATATTCCAATTTGGAAACTTAACAGGAATTTATGGGAATTAATTGGAAATTTAGGGAAATTTATATAAATTTATAATATTTATATAAAATGTATCATATAAAAACAAATATAAACATTTTGTTGAAATAACAGTTATTTATTTTTCACATGTAGTAAATATGTAAAAAATATATTTTCATTGCAGCAATTGTTATGTATTATTTATTTCAGTGTCACATGATCCTTCAGAAATCATTCTAATATGCTGATTTGATACTCAGTTATTATCGATGTTGGAAACAGTTGTGCTGCTGAATATTTTGGAACCAGTAACACTTTTTTCAGGATTCATTGATGAATAAAAAGAAAAAAAAAAAGGAAAAAAAAGAAATCTGTTCCAGGGATGTGCAACGATTAATCGTGATTAATCGTTTGCAAAATAAAAGTCTGTGTTTATGTAATATATGTGTGTGTTCTGTGTATAATAATTATGTATATATAAATACACACACAATATGTATATAATTTAAAAAAATTGTTAGATTTATATATAAAATATTTATATTTAAATGTAATATAAAAAAAAAAAAATATATATATATATATATATATATATATATATATATTAAACATGCATATATTTCTTAAATTTATACATGTATATGTGTGTATTTATATATACATAATTATTATACACAGAACACACACACATATTACGTAAACACAGTAATTCAACAGTAATTCATTTTATTTTGCAAACGATTAATCGCGATTAATCGTTGCACATCCCTAAATTTCACACATCCTTGCTGAATAAAAGTATTCATTTCTTTCAAAAAAAAAAAAGACTGACCCCAGCATTTTGAACGGTAGTGTATATTGTTACAAAAGATTTCTTAAAAGTATCACAGGTTATCAAAAATATTAAGCAGCACAACTGTTTCCAACATTGATAATAACTGAGTATCAAATCAGCATATTAGAATGATTTCTGAAGGATCATGTGACACTGAAGACTGGAGAAACGATGCTGAAAATTCAGCTTTGCATCACAGAAATAAATTATATTTTTATGTATATCAAAATAGAAAACCATTATTTTAAGTTATGTTTCACAATATTACTGTTTTTTCTGTATTTCTGATCAAATGTGCATGTTATGGAGGAATGCACAGTGTATGCAGTGGGTGTGGCATCAATAGCCCTGCAGTAAGTAGTGTGCTGTGTGAATGTGAATGTGATTGTGGAATGTGCAGGGGAAAATTCAACTGAAACTGCATTAAATCTGGTTGTTTTAACCAAAATTATGCCTCAAGATGTTTTTTTCAACAACATTTAAGTACCCTGTTATAGGCTAACCTGCAATTGTGCAAATTCCCTGTTTATTCCCATCAATTCCCATTAATTCCCATATATTCCTGTTAATTCCCATGGAAAGTTTCCAGCTTTGAATATTCCTGGAATTCTGCAACCCTAACTGCTAAGTTAATACATATTGATATTGGACAGATTCTTGTCTAGAGGGGGGAAACATTTTCCTAGGTGTTCGCTTATTTCCGAGTTCAATTTATTTCTAGTCGGCATTAAAGACATGGTTTAGTGAATATAAATGATCTTTTACAACACACATTTTTACTAACAGTTTAGATACAGACACAACTATTGCACATAAAATAATCCCAGTTCTCCATGAATGTACACTGATTGATCATAATACCCATCAGCCAATGATCTTATTGATTTTAAGTAGTCAGAGAAGCAAGAAGAAAAAACGTATTTTGCTAACAATCAATAACATGAGAAACCTTAATAGCACTTATAAAAATACATAAATAATAAATAAATAAAATGCATCTCATTTCCAAACATATGCTGAGAGAGTAAACTCATATCCAGATGGAGGATGATGCATGTCAACCATTGGGCGTTGCCAGTCTACTCCACTAACGTTAGATCTGTAGAGGTTACATGCTTGATCTTTTTAATTTAAGTCTTTTAAATCATATTTGACCAAAATAACACTAATAAAATAAATATATTCAGGTCGTGACTGAACAAAAGCTTAGGTGAGTCTCGCTAGCGCTTGTCAGCATGCTAATACCAGCTAACACGTTAGCATGACATGTGTGAGGTGATTTAAAAGAATATTCAAATATCAAATCACCCGATAGCCATAAAATAAAAGTTTTAGCAAGCCTAGTAACAGGATTCAAATATTGATAATGTTTATTTCAGGCTGTTGCTATAAGAAAATTGTGCATGAAGTAGCCATGAGTGTTCAAAGCGGCCTAGCATGCTAACTCAATCACCAAAGCAGCCAAAACGACTAAAATATCATGTGTACTTCAGACTTTAGCCTTTAACATGATATCTCAGCGTCCAGTCCTTTATAGCCTCGGTTACTCAGCTGAGACATAAAAATACGAAGTTATTGAGTAGAGTGCAAAAACTTACTTTGTCCATGGTGAAGTCAGTTCAGTTCAGTCCTGTAGGTGTTTGTGCTCAGACAGGCCTGAACACTGACAGAAATCAGAGTTTTGAACCCGGTACCACTGACTCACACTCACACTCACTCACCACTGAATACGACACTAATACACAGACCAACACACAGAAATATGCGTGAATACAGCGAGCGACACAAATAAACAGCAGCTAACACAGCTACAACTGAAAGCTACCGACTGACAAGCGACCTCCTCTCTCTCTCTCTCTCTCTCTCTCTCTCTCTCTCTCTCTCAAAAATTCACCATGGTAACCGTGTCCTTCAAAATACCATACTTACTGCTGTTGTTACTACAATAAAACTGTGGTAACCTGTTATTACCGCTATCAAAAAAGAAAGAAACCAAAACAAAAAAAATAAATACAAAAAAGTACATTTTATAAGGTTGTGCAATTTTAATTAGTCTAATAATATACTTATGTTTCTCTTAATTAAAGTCACCTTCGTTAATCTTCGGAACGCAAATTAAGATATTTTTGTTGAAATCCGATGGCTCAGTGAGGCCTGTATAGCCAGCAATGACATTTCCTCTCTCAAGATCCATTAATGTACTAAAAACATATTTAAATCAGTTCATGTGAGTACAGTGGTTCAATATTAATATTATAAAGTGACGAGAATATTTTTGGAGCGCCAAAAAAAACAAAATAACGACTAATTTGGTGATGGCCGATTTCAAAACACTGCTTCAGGAAGCTTCGGAGCGTTATGAATCAGTGTGTCGAATCATGATTCGGATCGTGTGTCAAACCGCCAAACTGCTGAAATCACGTGACTTTGGCGCTCCGAACCGCTGATTCGACACACTGATTCATAACGCTCCGAAGCTTCCTGAAGCAGTGTTTTGAAATCGGCCATCACTAAATAAGTCGTTGTTTTGTTTTTTGGGCGCACCAAAAATATTCTCGTCGCTTTATAATATTAATATTGAACCACTGTAGTCACACTGTTTTAAATATGTTTTTAGTACATTAATGGATCTTGAGAGAGGAAATGTCATTGCTGGCTATGGAGGCCTCACGGAGCCATCGGATTTCAACCAAAATGTCTTAATTTGCGTTCTGAAGATTAACGAAGGTCTTACGGGTGTGGAACGGCATGAGGGTGAGTAATAAATGTTATTCACATTTGGATATACCAAAGCCACTGGAAGGCAAGCTTGCAACCTTTAGCCAAAAAAACGTAATGGCTAATGCTAACACTCCGCCAAGAAGGAGACCAGAGGCTGTTTTTTGAATGTATGTCAATGGGTGAGAGGCTTCGCTATGCTGATTAAACAGCTGTTATGGGGAAATAGCTAATAATTTAATTAATCGACAGCCTGTTTGCTAATCTTCAGGATATTTTACACTAAACAATACTTTTGTTGGGAACTATATGTCAATTTTAGCTTTATAAAAATGTATTTTTTTAAGAGAAGGCAGACTAGGGAATGTTGCGACCGATGTCACTGCCATTACACGACAGGCTGAGAGGTGCCGCACGTGATTAAGTTAGCCGTTACGCTTTCTCCAATGGTAAGAGATACAGACCCTCTCATCTCCCTATAATATACAATTTCTGGATATACATCACAATAGGGAAGTAAAGACTATCATAACTTACGTTTCATGCCAACTTTAAATAGAAGTAATGTGAAAAAGCAATTCTTCTGATTCCCAGTGAACTCAAAATTTATTTATTAAGTTTCTTCAGATAAAAGTGTCTGCCAATTGCATAAATGTATATACCCTAAGATGGTACTTGAGAAAGCGACATAACAAAATACATAAAAGAAAATTTTTATTTCAGGTCACAGCTGCAGTCAAATTGAGACGCAAATATTATTATCGTAATAGTAATTTTGTACGCGCATTCCACAAGACAACAGAATATCGACATTTTGCAGTCATTTTCATGCCCCTAAATGAAAAATAAATCACAATTTCAAGACAAGCATAGGTTAACCTAGGTTTTTATGTCAAATCAGAAATTGAACCATATCATAGCCTACTAAACTGTATGACAAAGATTGTGCAAATTCATATGAACTTGTGTTAAAAATGCTAAAGCAGCATATTAGAAAACTGTAACTGAAAGAGAAACTGAAAGACAACTCAGTAAATTTAAATCTGTTTATTATTCCATTTCAATTCTTACAAAAATATGACAAAATAAAAGAAATAAATAATCCCATTCCCTTCTTTAATAAAGAAAAGTTTTACAGTGGAACATTGGAAGAGCTCATGATAGGTTTGTGAGGTTGCCTTCAGAGAGGGAATTCTGTGGCCCCCTCATCACAATCAGTTCATATTTCACAGTTAGACCGAATGTAAAGCAGTTCTTACACGACAAACCTATGCATCCTCGTAATGCTTCCAGCTATCGGCAGCTTAACTATTCACATCTTTCAATTAAACAACAATAACGAAAACGTAAATGTTTTTATGCCAGAGCCGACGGTCTGACTACATTAACCATATGATGTGGACGGATGATACAGTGATGACAAAACATTACAGCAGCCTCACGGAGTTCAGGTCAAAGAGAAAGCAACAACAAAAAAAAAAAAAAAAAAGCCAAATTTTTGACAGCCCATCAGTCAGGAGCCTCAGTGACTTTTAAATATTTAAAATATCCAACATTTTCACATAACAAATTACATCTTACAATTTTATTTTCAAATCCAATATTAGTAGTCGTGATAATATAACTAACATTTCAAGACCCACAGGAAGTGTATTGCTGTGTCAGGCCAGGTTGTTGTAGTTGTTGTCAATGAGATGAAATAAATTAATGGCTTGATAAACATGTACTAAACATAAAACAGATTCAAATCACCATTCAGGCCAAAATATTATTGCAACAATGTCTGCTCAGCAAATCCTGTCAACCAAATAAAGAACAAATGCATAGCTTGTTTTTTTTTTCCCTATGAAACTAAAAAGTAAAAATGTAATAATCCATTACTTGAGGCACCTCTTGTTTCTTCATGACCTTACGCTGGAATATAAGCTCATACACAGATTCCACTGCTTCACAGAAACCCTTCATTGGGTGTGACACCGTGACTTGTGTAATGGGTTTTCGATAGCAACAACTGAGCACATTGTGTTAAGATAAGACCCTCCCGTAGTTGCTCAGGACAAGCTTAGTAATTCAAAGAAGTTCTTTCAAAAACACACATTCAAACCGCCTCTAAAGACAGAGACGGTTTGTTTGAGAAACTATTACATCTTCCTTCACATTTCCAAACCGAAGCACGTGCTTAGCAGCATTACACTAAAATAATGTGCAAATATTAGTTTTGCTTCAGTAAAAAATGAAACAATTATATAAAAAGGTAGCCATGAATGGTAACAAATGCTGAATATTAAATTGGAGTAAAAAAGTGACAGTATATTATTTCAGTAGTGTAATAATAAAAAATAAATTGGAGCATTTTCATATGTAACGAGGATGGTAATGAGGCATGGTACTGCTTATATTGGCTTGCAGGATAATTAATATTGAATTATTAAAGCATTATCATAATACCAGTGAAAGGTTTGGAAATACTCATTATTACTAATTTCCAAATTTTAGAATAATGGGAAAGCCATCAAAACTATGAAATAATATAAATGAAGTATGGGAATTATGTAGTGATCTTAGAGTAGTTTCCAATCTGATGTGATGTAGTTAAGAGGGGTTAAAGTCTGCTCTGTAGGTAACATATCAGCTTGAAGGTTCAAAACAGAGCTATAATGATAAGAATATCGGTGGCAATGCAATGTGATGGCTGTCAAATTCAGGAGATGACACACACTTTTATGATGGGTATCCATCCGGCCTCTCCTGCTGCCTTTGTGTGCAGTGCTTCACAATAGTGTGAAATGGATATATGAATTTCAAACAAATAAGTAATCGACATCACACACCCCTTCGCATTTGTCTCTTGCACTTTTCATTATTGATATTTTATCTTATTAATTAACATGAAAATATTGCCATTCGGGGCCTATTATTCGGTATGGACTTACTAAACCACCAGTCGTTTTTGCTTGTAAAGTTGCTATTGCTCTACTAAACCAGCTGTTTTAAACACATACAAAAGTTTTCAGGCCTAAAATCACCCATAGTTGGAACTGCTGCTTATTGTGTGATTATTGTTATGATGTTATGGAGGTCATACTGTGTGATTGGTATAAACTTGTTTTTGTTTTCTACAGGCAACCCAATATGTTACAATTATCAAACTAGTAATTAAACATTGCACTTTAAAAACCGTCAGAAACGCAGCTCATGCATTCCTATTTGGGTTGCAGAAAAGGCAATGTGTGTGTGATTACGTGTTTGGAGGGGGTCTTTTCTATGGAGTTCTTCTGAAATGTAGCAAAGCATTAACCGTTATGGGGCGAATTCACTAAACAGTTGCACCACTGTAGCGTGTGGCATTTCCGCACAAAACCGCGGGTCTTGTTTACCAGCTGCGATCCAACTTAACCAGGTTCTATATGCGCCAATATAGCACGGTGGCATGCGTATTTAAATGACGTCTTTGTCATTCTTTCATCGTCAGCTCATTTTCTATCCAAATGAAGCGCTGACAGAAAACGTTTTATTTTAAAATGGATGTTTGTGTGCATTTTCCAGTAGTAATTGTAGCAAGCAAATAGTTTTAAAAAGTTCCTGCTGTGAAAATTGTACCAGCCGCCGTCTCTAAGCTATTGTCTGGAAATAAGGCGCAAGTACTTTCGTGGCAACCATTACCTGATTCGCTTACTTAAGTGAATCGGGTGCTAAAACAACGCGGACAACACGTGCAAACACACAACGCTAATTTGTGGGCGCAATATATTCGAAAGCCGAAAGTAAACTTCTCTAGTCCGTGTTCCGCTCCGGCTTGCAGACAGTCAGCATGTCCGCTGATGTCTGTGCACACCATACTTGCAGCCCAATTTTTGTGTCCATGTGGACTTGTGCATGTACAATAGTGCATGTGTGAGAGATTTTTAAAAAAGGTAGCGCTGAACATCCATCTGCGCTACCTAGTCAATAGAGTACACTTTTAAGTGCTCGCGCACCTCATTGTGCGTTAGATGAAGCGGAACACGGAAAATGAAGTGTACCCGGACCTTTAGTGAATTCCCCCTTATATATTTTACTTAACAGCTTCCGGGTCAAGTCTTAGGGTATGTTTACACGACCACGATGTACTAAAAACGGAAACGTTTATCCTTCGCGGATCCTGTTCACACGGATCCGCAGAAACGACTGAAAACGCTGTATTATGCTGCCAGGCCAGTAGATGGCGATGTCACTTTGTAAAGAAACACTACGCACCTTTAGACTGAACAAGTAACACGCATGCCATGCGCATGACCTGACCGTTTTCACAGATTCGCGTTTTTGTAGTATAACGGTATCGTTTTCAAAAACGTGCACTTTGAAACCCGTTTTCAGGACCCCAAAACGTCACTGTCGTGTAAATGAACGACTAACACACATGTTTTTAGTTCAAACGGTGTCGTGTAAACAGCCCCTTACACAGCCTCAAAAACCAGAAGAGGACCTTCTCCTTCCCTCTCTCCCTCCCTCAGTGTTACTAAGTAGTTTCTCACACTGTTTTTTAATGGAGATCATTTTCTTGTTACATCTTAGGACCTGAAGGATCAGCATCGGATGAGGATCCATTCTCCTCATTCTCTCTACAAGGGGATGGGATTTCGTCCGGAACCCCGTTGAGGTCGGACTTATTGGGGGGCTTGTCGTGCATTTGTCCCCCATCCCCTGGTTTTGAAGGTTGAGCCCCGTTTACACATGCCCCTCCTTCTGATTTCCCAAAGTTAAAGAGTTTCCCAGGATTGAAGGACTTGTTGGGTGACTGGGACCTCTCTGCCCTCTCCTGGACTGGAGGAACTGTTGACGTACTAGAGGAAGCTGTTGCGGTCTCCTTCTTGTTCTCAGGAGACTTCAGGAACTTGAAACTAAGAAAACCCGGTAGCTTGGGTTCACTACCCGTGGGTGACTGTGGGGAACGGGCCGTGCCGGAAGAAAACTTATTCTGCAGAGGGATGATCTGCTTCAGTTTCATGACATTGTTGTTACCGAGAAGTGAGCTGGGTCGCTTGGGTTTCTCCCCCCCAGAAGCACTTCCCCCACCCCCTGGTCTGGATTTGCCACTTTGGCTCTTGTCGTGGTGGTGGTCGCCTCCCGAGGAGTCAGAGCGGCCGTCGTCTCGATCACGCCGGGCCTGATACTCCGCCTGGCGCTGCCGCTCCTCCTCCTCACGCTTTCTCCTCTGTTGCTGCTGGTAATGCTGCTGTGCCTGACGCTCATGCTTCTGAAAACACATGTACACCAGCAATGAATCCAGTTGCTGCCACAATTCTAGAGAGTTGAGAGTTGTCAGGATGTTGCTAAGCAATTGCTAAGGCGTTCTGGTTGTTTTAGTATGTTTATATGTAGTTCTTAGGGTGTTCTTGCTCAGTGGTTCTCAAGCGTTTTGACTCAAAGGCCCCCCAATACAATATTCGAAGCCGCCCATATAGGCTAAGAAGACATTGATAAGTTATTTTCATTATTTCAGCCATTATTATGACAGAGCTGCTTGATTTAAAACATTTTTATGAACAGAAACTGCTCAGGCCCCCTAGACCTGAACTAGACTTTGGGGGTCAAACATGCTCAGGGCATTGTTCAGATTGCCTACTGGGTACACTCTTAGTTTCCTAAATATTCTTTGGTCAAACACCACTACAAATATAAAGCTAAATTCTTTGTTTGAATCATCAGAATGTCTCTTGAGGGGTTGAGGCGATGGGTGTGTTATTACCTTGAATGCCTCTTTGCGCTGAAACTCCAGCTTGGCCATTTCCTCTCCCACCCAGCTTGGGATGTCTGGTATTGCCACATGAATTATATACTTCAGTAGTACTGCAAAGTGCTGGTCATGAATGGAAAGACAGAAAGAAGAGCTGAAGTTAAAGTCTGTTTATTATCATTTTCCTCATGTGTGGTATGACAAAAAACTGAATACAGTTCTCCTGGAGTCACAGCACAGAACATACAGTCTTTTATAATCCTATAAACAGAAGAAAAAAGAGGGATACAAGTGAAAGAGGTCAGTTCAGAAGGATCTTCAGACTAACGGGCATGGATTGAGAATAGAACAGAGGTATGCTTCATGACTGGCCTGGAAGCATACAAGTAACAATGATGACATTTTTGGGTGTGAGTGAGTGTGAATGATAAACTCATGTGATTTCAGCCCTCAGGGTGCCATAGCTTTATTTCTAAAGGCTGGAATACACTACACAACATTTGTCCAGAATTTAGCCCTGATTTGCAGTTTGAACAAGTTAACGCTAGTTGCTGAGACAGTCTGCATATTTTGGGCTGTCAGAGTTGGCAGATTTAAGATCAAATTAAGTAGTTTATTATGGGCATAGACTTTTTTTTTTTAGTTTCATACTTTGATTCCATCTAGTAAACATGGTTTGATATTTTGAGCTCATCTATAAGTCCATTACACTAACAATTACATGAACAAAGAAAAGCATGCTAGTACACCCTGTTATCCAAAGTGATTTACAGTACAATTAGTAACTTCATAACCTACAACACTAATGGTGTCAGGGTTCAGTTAGAGTGAGATATGCCAAGGTTCAGACTACACAATATTTTTGTTTGTTACGATAGTCACTGTGCCAGATTATGCGATTTTGACTTCTAGATTCTTGGCATGTCGTGGAAAAGAAACATGTCAGTCTGCACGTTGCTTACTGACCAATGAACGCTTGCTATCTTTAATAATGAGTGTGATGAAAGAAAAAAGGTGTCATAATATTCAAATGTAAATTTTGTGATTTAAAGGGCAACGCGCAAACAGTACTGTATGTGTATTAATTATGACTAAAGTCTATTTTGGAGGGATTAAATCAAATGTTTGTGGGAAACTTTGTTGTATTAAATTGTAATTAAACAATAATGTTCGCGATTTGATCATCGTAAGTAAGCAATAAGGTACAAGAGGCAGTGCTGTATCGTGAATAAGTCACAGCTGAAGGGTGTTGTTAGGCACGACGCGAAGCAGAGCCGTGACTTATTCACGATACAGCACTAGCCTCGAGTACCTTATTGCTTTTATAAAATGGTTACCACACAATACAAATAATAAAGCCCAAAATATGTATCAATGCAACTTTCATGAAGTAAACTTTGACTAAAAGCCTTCCTTCCACCGGAAAAAATAGTCCCTGACCGTGAACAGCAACAGAAGTTACATTATCATGCCATTAGATGGCGGCAAAGACTGTCTTTATGAGTGTGTCAGTCAGTAGCGAAGACTTTTATATTGAAAAGACTGAATTGTTGTGAACACGGAACAAGACGCAACTGACAAACGCTTTGACTAGTGCTGTCAGTCACGGGAAGACCCCTTAACTGTTAAAAGGACAAGATAATACATCGGACATTTAAACAGATTTTTCATTATGAACATAGGACTGACCTGAAGGAAATTGCTAAATCTGAATGCAGGTAATAAACTTGCTCGATCGATCTCTTTCTCACAATACTCTTCTACAGTAAGCTTCAATGAACAATATCAACTGAGAACAAACAGTTTACGTTGCTAAGAGTGGTTGCTAAGGGTGTTGTGTAGTGATACACAGAAACGTTGGGTGAAGCGGTCATAGCCGTGTTTTATCGTGAATAAAACAGCTATTGACCAATCAGAATCAAGGACAGGAACTAACCATTTTATAAACGAGTCATTCCTCCGTGTTTGAGTGCAATGACTGGATAACATTATACTGTAGACAAAAATGGGTGGTAATATAATGTAAAAATAAACAAAATAACATTAAAAATAAAATTAAAGGTGCCGTAGAACGTCTTTTTAAAAGATGTAATATAAGTCTAAGGTGTCCCCTGAACGTGTCTGTGAAGTTTCAGCTCAAAATACCCCATAGATTTTTTTTTTTTTTTTTTTTTTTTAACTGCCTATTTTGGGGCATCATTAAATATGTGCCGATTCAGGCTGCGGGCCCTTTAAATCTCGTGCTCCCCTCCCCCGGAGTTCGCGCTTGCCTTGAACAGCATAAACAGCTAATATAACCCTCAAAATGGATCTTTACAAAGTGTTCGTCATGCAGCATGTCTAATCGCGTAAGTATGGTACATTTGATTCTAAATGAGTTTGATAGTAGCTAGGCTGCAGCTAACAGGCTAAAGCTAACATTACACACTGTTGGAGAGATTTATAAAGAATGAAGTTGTGTTTATGAATTATACAGACTGCAAGTGTTTAATAATGAAAATAACGACGGCTCTTGTCTCCATGAATACAGTAATAAACGATGGTAACTTTAACCTTTTAACTTTTAACATTTAAAAGTACATTAGCAACATGCTAACGAAACATTTAGAAAGACAATTTACAAATATCACTAAAAATATCATGTTATCATGGCTCATGTCAGTTATTATCGCTCCATCTGCCATTTTTCGCTATTGTTCTTGCTTGCTTACCTAGTCTGACGATTCAGCTGTGCACAGATCCAGACGTTAATACTGGCTGCCCTTGTGTAAAGCCTTGAACATGAGCTGGCATATGCAAATATTGGGGGCGTACATATTAATGATCCCGACTGTTACGTAACAGTCGGTGTTATGTTGAGATTCGCCTGTTCTTCGGAGGTCTTTTAAACAAACGAGATTTACACAATAAGGAGGAAACAACGGTGTTTGAGACTTACTGTATGTCATTTCCATGTACTGAACTCTTGTTATTTAACTATGCCAAGATAAATTCAATTTTTAATTCTAGGGCACCTTTAAATCAGTCCAATTATTCTTCTGGCAGTAACTTGAGCAGCGTGCTGCACGTTAACCTCATGACTGGCAACACCGGTGCTGACAATCGCATCTCTCAGATAATGTTACACAATAAAATAAAAGATGACATACATAGTAGCATATCATGTAAGACTAAATAAACAGTTTTAAATATTGACATTTATTGTTAAGTTAAACTAAGTTAGTTTAATTTTCTTAATTTCTCAAAACTGGCGTCTGTTCATTGACAATAATACAGGCGGAATTTCCTTTACGCTACTAATTGGAGAAGGATGTGACGACATGCGGACTGTGATAAAGGCCTATTGGTCACCGTCACAGATGACAGGTGACAGAACCTGTTGTGAAGGACCGAAAAAAAAAGAAACATTCAAGTCTTTCTGTTAAGATAAAACGATCGATTCTTGCATTCCAACACCCATTGTTGTTTACAAATAACCATGGCAACCTATGATCGTGATATTGTGTAGTTTGAACTTGGCATTAGAGTTATATGGAGTGTGTGTATGCGTTTGAGAGTGTGTGTGTACCTCTAGGATGACAATGGAGATAATAGCCATCTCGGGACTAAGCCAGGGAAACAGTCTCTGTAGCTGCCCACACTGACCAATCAGATAGCAGTTCACTATGATGGCAATCAGACCCATGGCTTCCATCACTGTCTGTGCAATGATACAGGATTTTACACAACCTTGTAATATAAAGACACTCCTAGAACAATATCAAATGAACACATTTGTCCTTTGTGTATTTCAGAGTACTCCATGCAGTCTAACCTGCCATTGTCCGATGCTCCCCACTCTCAAGCCGAAAGGTCTCTGAAGGCTGGTGCACAGTTTAAAAGCGTCACTCCGGATCTCAATGATATTGTTGATGAGGGCACACATGGCGGCCAATGGGAAGGCAGAGGAAAAGAGCACCACATATCCAAACTGGACAAACATCTCCTGGTAGTCCTGAAATGTGTCCTGGAGAGCAGTTAAAGGATTAGTCCACTTTCAAATAAAATCTTCCTGATATACAATTACAGTTGTATTTTTTTCGAAAATGACCGATTGTTTCGCTAGATAAGACTCTTATTCCTCGTCTGGTATCGTTTAAAGCCCTTTGAAGCTGCACTGATACTGTAATTTTGACCTTCAACCGTTTGGAGGCCACTGAAGTCCACTATAAGGAGAATAATCCTGGAATGTTTTCATCAAAAACCTTCATTTCTTTTCGACTGAAGAAAGAAGGACATGGACATCTTGGATGACATGGGGGTGAGTAAATTATCAGGAAAATTTTATTTGAAAGTGAACTAATCCTTTAAAGGCAGGGAAGGTGATTTGTTCCAGAAACATTTTTTGTTATGCTGGTTGAAAGTCTCTTCAAATCCTGATTGCAATCACTAAGTGGTCTAAATGTATTTATATGTATATATGTATCGTCGGTGGAACGCATAGGTCTTAGATCTTATGCTTTCAAAGCTAGCTCGCTATTGCTAGCCTCTCTGAAAATTGCCTACCTTACCTTTAAAGGTGCTAAAGAGGATCTTTCCGTCGACTGAGAAACCAAAGACTGTTAGTGAGTTTTTGAAATGAGCGCATGCGTAAGAACAACCCCCCTCCTTCACAGCTCAATTCGAGGGAACGCCTCCCAAAACTCGTGCACGAGTACTGGAACACGAGTGTTTACCACCGGCATTCGCTGTGTCGTGTTAGTGGATTCATTATGTTGGACTCACCGCAGGTAACTCATAATCTGCAGTTGTTACTCCTGTCTCCTGACAAAAACATTGCATGCGGCGCCTGTGGAGTTTGGAAAGTTACTGAAGCGCACAGCCACGCTCATCTCTCACAAGGAACGTCACGGCAGTGATTGACAAGCCAGAGGGCCAATCGTTTACGCGATGATCGCGTAAATGATTGGCTGATGTTTTTAAGGCCCTACCTCGTGCACAGATGATGTATATTAATATTATTACTTTCAGTGCACCTAATAAATAGTGTTCTATCAGTTAGTTAAGACAGTTTCAAGTAATATTGCAAAAATGTATAAAACAAAACATCCTCTTTAGCACCTTTAAGGGACTTTGTTTTAGAAGTTTAGAGTTTTTCTGAAATGATGTCAGCTGGAAGTATATGTTTGACTGCAGACAATAAAATATCAGTAATCTAAAACACACAGATATTGATTGTTTTCTGATAACACACATACATTACAGAGACATTTGCAGTACGCTGCTTTAGTTGGAAAGCATTGTGTTCTGTTTAAATACTGTTAAAACATTATATAAATTATATTTTACACTACCATTGAAAAGTTTAAGGATGGTCGGTTTATGTTTTTAAAAGTTTCTTATGCTCAGAATAAAGAATAAAATTCTTATAATAAAGCAATTTTCTTCTTCTGAAGTATATGTATTCCACAATTATTGGCACCCCTTCATTTAATACTTTGTGCAACCTCATTTTGCCAAGATAACAGCTCTGGATCTTCTCCTACAATGCGTAGTAAGGTTAATGAACATATGGCAAGAGATCTGAGGCCTCCATACAGAATCTCTCCAGATCCTTCAGATTCAGAGGTCCATGCTTGTGAGTCATGAGTCATACATTAACACATGATTTTCCATGCATTAGTTAAGCATGAATTAATGCATATTAGTGCACCCATATTGTAAAGTGTTACAAACATATATAACTAAAGATTCAGTTAGTTTTGAACATTTTCTGTTAGCACCGCTAATGAAAAGATATGAGTATGTTGTTTATCTTAGACTATACAGTACAGTCCAAAAGTTTGGAAACCACTAAGATTTTTAATGTTTTTAAAAGAAGTTTCATCTGCTCACCAAGGCTACATTTATTTAATTAAAAATACAGTAAAAAACAGTAATATTGTGAAATATTATTACAATTTAAAATAACTGTTTTCTATTTGAATATATTTCACAAAGTAATTTATTCCTGTGATGCAAAGCTGAATTTTCAGCATCATTACTCCAGTCTTCAGTGTCACATGATCCTTCAGAAATCATTCTAATATGCTGATCTGCTGCTCAAGAAACATTTAATGTGTACAATTGTACAACAATATTTGTGTACAATATTTTTTTTCAGGATTATTTGATGAATAGAAAGTTCAAAAGAACAGTGTTTATCTGAAATCTAATCTTTTGTAACATTATAAATGTCTTTACTGCCACTTTTGATTGATTTAATGCATCCTTGCTGAATAAAAGTTATTCATTTCTTTAATTTCTTTTCAAAAAAATAAAAATAAAAATTCTTACTGACGCCCAAACTTTTGAACGGTAGTGTATAATGCTACAGAAGCTTTGTATTTCAGATAAATGCTGTTCTTTTGAACTTTCTATTCATCAAGGAATCCTGAAAAAAAAAAGTACACAACTGTTTTCAACATTGAAAATAATCATAAATGTTTATTGAGCAGCAAATCAGCATATTAGAATGATTTCTGAAGGATCATGTGACACTGAAGACTGGAGTAACGATGCTGAAAATTCAGCTTTGCATCACAGGAATAAATTACTTTGTCAAATATATTTAAATAGTACACAGTTATTTTAAATTGTAATAATATTTCACAATATTACTGTTTTTTACTGTATTTTTAATTAAATAAATGTAGCCTTGGTGAGCAGACGAAACTTCTTTTAAAAACATTAAAAATCTTAGTGGTTCCAAACTTTTGGACTGTACTGTATGTACGGAGTGTCTTCTGACCTGGTTCGTTTGCATGCAGCTCTCGATCTCGGCCTGTGTCAGCGTAGCGGTTTCTAGCTCCTCAGGAGGATCCATCCATGAATCTCTCTTCGTCTTACTGTCAGCCCTCTCTAAGCTCCGCCCCCTCCTCCTGAGCCTGACTGACGTGCTGTTCTCCAATCCTGTTGGCAGCGACTCCGCTGTCAGTTCCTTCATCTCCGGAACCCCATTTTCATCATCATCATCGCACATCTCAAAAACCGAGGCAGGATCCATGCCCCTCTCCACCATGGTGGGGCTCCCCTCCTCCAAGAAGCTGTCATCCACTGGGCTGACGCAGCTTGCGGACTTGCGCTCCACCTTCTCAATGAAGCTCACCTTTCGCAGCTTCAGGCCGCAGTCAATGAGGCTCTCTGATTCGTTCTCTTCTTCGCTGTGCCTCTCCCCAGGCTCCTCCTCCACATCCTCGTCCGGGACGCCACAGCCTCCGTTGAGACACTTGCGTTCTCGCCTCTCTTGTGGGCCCTCCTCGCCCATCTGTGGGCCGTGCAGAACCTGACCCGAGCACAGTGGGGTCGCTGGGCGAGACCTGCGCTCGCCCTGCTGCGAGTCGCCCGTACTTGAGCAGTGCAGACACCAGCAGCTCCCAAACAGCTCCGCAGCGTGAGCTCACCCAATCTGTGCCGCTCGGCCAGGTAGGGCTGCAGGACTTCCTTCATGTTTTGCACAAACTGCCGGATAATCAGCAGCGTGGCCAGCATCTACAGCAACAGAGACACCAACAAGTTATACTCTCGCATGACAAGGCCGAACATTCAAATTTCAATTCCAATTTTCTTTGATTCTAATTTATTTGGCCATGTGTCAGTTAAAATGTACATTTTCATTAGATATGAAATTCTTACTCTCTCTTTCTCTATATATTACACACTACCGTTCAAAACTTTATGGTCAAAAAAAAAGAAAAAAAAAAGAAGAAATTAATACTTTTTAATTCAGAAAAGATCCTTTTAAAGGTGCAGTGTGTACATTTAGCGGCATCTAGTGGTGAGGTTGTAAATTGCAATATAGAGAAGCTACGGTGGCCAACACAGAACAAAGATGTCATTGTCTGAGACAGCAGAGTCAAGCAAACGCACTCTGTAGAGCAGTTTGTCCATTTAGGGCTACTGTAGAAACATGCCGCCGCAAAATGGCGACTTAACATGTAAGAGGACCCACGGTGTATGTAGACAGAAATGGCTCATTCTAAGGTAATAAAAACATAACAGTTCATTATGTAAGGTCATATTATATTGCATTTCTGTCAATAGATCCTCCTAAAATGTATACATTGCACCTTTAAATTGATCAAAAGTGGAAATGTATAATGTTACACATGATTCTATTTCAAATAAATGCTGATCATCATAGAATCCTGAATAGAATAAAATAGTAGAAAACAGTTATTTTAAATTGTAATAATATTTCACAATATTACTTATTTTTTTTTTTTTTTTTTTTTTACAGGATTTTAAATTAAATAAATACATAAGAGACATCTTTCAAAAATATAAAAACATTGAAACTGACTCAAAAGACAAATTTTGAATATATATATATATATATATATATATATATATATATATATATATATATATATATATATATATATACATATATATATTTCTTTCAGGATAATTTTTTTCCAGCTGACAAATGATAAAAACATTGAGCATTTAAAGTGACTGACGACATAACTGAAGTGTGCTTATAATAAACAGAATGTGGTCATCCATTGGTGTGAATGCAAATACAGTTATCATTATAGTTATTGTTCTTCGTGTGAACGGGACTTTACACCACCTTTTTATCTTAATTACGGACTGCAAACTCTGTTAAATATGATTTTTTTTGGCCGTGGGGCTGTACATTCAGCAGTGTGGGTACATTTTTATTTCATGAAGACCTGATAAATACTGACTAAATTTAAGCAGCAGGGCAATCTGATTGGACCTTGCAATTTTCTGCATTGTGCCTCTATATGTACATCTACCTGCAGACCTGCAAACTCACAAAAGGGTAAAAAAGGTGGCGAAACTAAATAGTTGTAGGGGGGTCTGAGAAAAATGAGAAAAATTTTGTGATTTTAACATGTAAACGAGGCGTTTTGGTGCACTCTGAAAGAAAATAAATGGAAAAAACAACATTTGCTTCACAAAAAAAAAAAAAAAATTGACACTAGGGCTTGGGCATTGACACAAATTTCACAATTGGATTCAATTTCAATTCATGAGCTTGCAATTTGATTTTGATTTGATTACCTTCGATTCAATATTGATTAATTTGTGGCCTATAAGGTAAAGTACATGGCAAATTTCCTCAAAGAAAAAAAAATATCTCGACTAATGTTGTAAACTATACAGGGAACCACAGTTGGTACATCATTATATTATTAAAGGTTACAATTAATCGCTTTGTAAGCTACTTACATATAAATTACCCATAAAGAAGTTTTTATAATAATGTTATAATACATTTTCAATGACATTTATGATCAATTATGTTTCTACTAATTTTTTAGGCTATAAACATTTAAATGGTGGCTGCCATAAAACGGATTTATTCAAACATACATTCAGTATTAAAGCACACGTTAAGTACAAATACAAGGTATATGCAATAGCCTATAGTGCATATATTTAGCAAAATACTCCTCTCTAAGTTTTTAGACACCAAATGACTTTTCTGAGGTAAATGGGATGGTAAATGTGACATTTTTTACAATTGACGTCTTTCCATGGTTGAAACACTCATTGAGCGATTACATGAGACATGATACGGATTTCAGTTGTACTGTATGTTTCAACATGCCTTGAAAGGTTCATTCATGTTTATTTCATGTTGTAACTAGTAAAGTGGAAGAGATGATCGGTTCGTGCGCTTTGCTTGAACTGAGGCATTGTCACGCACCACAGAACGCCAGGAAAGATTGCGACAAAGATCTCAACGAAAAAAAAAACCTCTTCGAATCTACACAATTCACATAAATTACATATTTTGAAACAAAACGGCGAAGTTTGCAGAAAAGCGATTAGTTTGCAGTCCAGTCAGAGACTCTCACCTCTTTCAGACGCTCCATGTCTTTGAGGTAGAATCCAATATAGAAAAGGCTGAGATAAGAATTTACAAACTGAAACTGAGAAAGAAAGAAAGAACATTTCAGGAACAAAATGTGAACATTTTAGATACAAAATGTTGAATACTCCAAAATGTATATATATTTTTTCACAAGTACTTACAAGAACCATTTTAATGATGAGATTTTTCTCATAGGCACTCTGGAGTCTGTAGTTTTCTGTGGGAAACAGAAGATTCAGACATTAGTATTCATCTCACAGAGGCCTAACAACTAGCCAGTATTTATCTTCTTTCTCCTTCTCACTCCTGTGTTTGGCTTCTGGAAGGCTCTATTCCAAAAATCCAGACCACTATCCATTTCAGCCTGGCTACTTTTTACTATGGACTATTAAACCAAAACCTCCTGAATTTAGTGCACAGTTCCCTAATAAAATTTTGATTGGTTGAATACAGTGTTAATGAACAGCTTAAATAATGAATTAAGTAATTTAGCACAAAGATACACATTCAAGTGACAGCTGCACTGAGTGAGGGAATATAAAGATCTCCTCTGACTCACCCATGTCATTTAGCCAGCAGGCGATCTTTCTGTACACCTCATCACACGCCGTCACAGTGATGGCCAACATGATTTTAGGGATAAATCGTGCTACTCGTGGAAGCTCCTTAATCCCCATCACAAATTCCTGCCAAACATCACTTCATTACAACTCACATGAAATGAACAAGTATTTGTACCGAATAATATGCAAATCCATATTGTTATTATTTTTATTATGAATATTACAAATATTATTGCTTTTTTCCACATGTGGTCCACTTATAATGTTTTATGTTAATGCTTTTTTTTTCTTTAAAAATGTTATATATATATATATATATATATATATATATATATATATATATATATATATATATATATATATATAAACATTTTCATCCCTCTCACATACCCTTAAAATTAAGAGTTTTTTGTGGCTAAGAAAATATAACGCTACGGAAGAGGATTAGGGCCAAGCAATAATAAAAAAAATTAAATCTCGAAATTAAAGTTGTTAAATTTCGAGAAAAAAGTTGAGATAAAATGTTGAGAATAAAGTCATTCAATTACAAGAAAAAACTTGTTAAATTTCGAGAAAAAAGTCGAGATAAAATGTTGAGAATAAAGTAATTAAATTAACGAATTTATTCTCGTAATTTAACGACTTTTTTCTCGTAATTTAATGAGTTTATTCTCAACATTTTATCTCGACTTTTTTCTCGAAATTTAACAAGTTCTTGTAATTTAACGACTTTTTTCTCGTAATTTAATGAGTTTATTCTCAACATTTTATCTCGACTTTTTTCTCGAAATTTAACAAGTTCTCGTAATTTAATGACTTTATTCTCGTAATTTAACGAGTTTTTTCTCGTAATTTAATGAGTCTATTCTCAACATTTTATCTCGACTTTTTTCTCAAAATTTAACGAGTTCTCGTAATTTAATGACTTTATTCTCGTAATTTAATGAGTTTATTCTCGTAATTTAACAAGTTTATTCTCAACATTTTATCTCGACTTTTTTCTCAAAATTTAACGAGTTTGTTCTCTTAATTTAATGAGTTTGTTCTCGTAATTTAATGACTTTATTCTCGTAATTTAATGAGTTTATTCTCGTAATTTAATAACTTTATTCTCGTAATTTACTGACTTTATTCTCAACATTTTATCTTGACTTTTTTCTCGAAATTTAACAAGTTTGTTCTCATAATTTAACGAACTTTTTTCTCGTAATTTAACAAGTTTTTCTCGTAATTTAACGAGTTTATTCTCAACATTTTATCTCGACTTTTTTCTCATAATTTAACGAGTTTTTTCTCGTAATTTAACGAGTTTTTTCTCTAAATTTAACGAGTTTGTTCTCATAATTTAACGTCTTTTTTCTCGTAATTTAACGAGTTTTTTCTCGTAATTTAACGAGTTTATTCTCAACATTTTATCTCGACTTTTTTCTCGTAATTTAATTAGTTTATTCTCGTAATTTACTGACTTTATTCTCAACATTTTATCTCGACTTTTTTCTCGAAATTTAACGAGATTGTTCTCGTAATTTAATGAGTTTATTCTCGTAATTTAATGACTTTATTCTCGTAATTTACTGACTTTATTCTCAACATTTTATCTCGACTTTTTTCTCAAAATTTAACGAGTTTGTTCTCATAATTTAACGAGTTTATTCTCAACATTTTATCTCGACTTTTTTCTCGAAATTTAACGAGTTTGTTCTCGTAATTTAATGACTTTATTCTCGTAATTTACTGACTTTATTCTCAACATTTTATCTCGACTTTTTTCTCAAAATTTAACAAGTTTGTTCTCATAATTTAACGAGTTTTTTCTCATAATTTAACTAGTTTATTCTCAACATTTTATTTTGACTTTTTTCTCGTAATTTAACAACTTTAATCTCGAGATGGTTTTATTTTTTATTATTGCTTGGCCCTAATCCTCTTCCATATAATGCAACTATATTGTGTACATGGACTTTTTTTTTTAAATCATCAACAATATTAGGCTAAAATTAATGTATAAGGCATATACAAGATATACAATCTTAGGTCTTGTGAATATATAAATATTTCGCTATTTTTGATCACCTTTTTTCTATACTTGTTCATTTTAAAATCATCCTGTGATGTTATAAAAGATTTTTTACAAGTATAAAAGTCTCTCAATGAATATGAGGTCATGAAATCTGCATGCATAATAATTAAAAAAAAATTGAAAAATAGGCTATCACAATGCAGGACGTCAACTACCATAGATCAGTATGTGTGTGTTAGAGTGTGTAACTCACCTGAAGCTCAAAGCAGACGAGCATGGCCAGAAATACAAAGCAAAGGCATAATATACAGACAGGAAAGCTGACCAGCCATCTGAACACTCTCCTCCTCCACGGAGGGTAATAAAACTCTTCACAGCCCGTTACTGGACTGCACCGCTTCACACCCTGACCAGAAGAGCAAGAGAGAAAAATATATTTAAAGAACCGTTTTAAAAAGGAATATGTGTTTTTTAGACATATCTTTCACACAGTCATTACCCTGAACTGAGGTCTGGGCTCCTCCAGGGACTCGGCTGGGGTGTCCAGTGTACCCCACTTATAAGCCAGCTCCGCCCCTCTGCGTTTCCAGCGCTCCAGGAACAACGTGGCCCACACCACATTAAAGAGAGCAAACACCACACAACAGATATCCCTGCTGGTCTGAGAGGACAGCGACAGGAACACAATATGAACAATAGTAGACTCCAATATAAACATTTCAATCATAACTATCAAAATTGTTTTAGCATGGTAATGAATATGGCAATGTTAATGTATTTGGTCTTGGTGGACTAGATCTACGCTGCTGCAAAGCAAGTATGGACTTGCTACTGCCCATACATACACAGACATGCTGCTGTGAGCAGTGTCGGGGAAACACATTACAAGTAACAGCAGTTATGTAATCAGATTACTCTTTTCAAGTAACTAGTAAAGTAATGCATTACTTTTAAATTTACAATAAAATATCTGAGTTGCTTTTTCAAATAACTTTGTTTTTCCATTTATTGATTGTCAACTCTCCTGTCCCCATGTTGAGAGAAATGATCACACATGTTGGATTCCATAAATTAAATTTGAATTCATCTTTAATTTTATGGTACAGTTTCAAAACTCTTGGAATATAGTGGATTAGTCACTTTTATGGTATGTTATGGTGAATAAGTGATCAAATACCTGATCTGATTCTGTGAGCATCCACAATACAAAGCCAATAACAGCTGGATACAACATGGAAGTTGTGTAGAAACCCAGCCAGGCGAAGTACATGGCAATCTTCGCTCCAAAATAATCACAAATATCATCTAACACACAGAAAACAAAGAGGACACAGACAAATCATTCAAGTATCCAAGTAAGGCTGCAGCAACTAAGTGATTAAATCAAAAGTAATTAGTTATAAAAAATAATCAACAATGAATTTGTTTATTGAGCATGCTATGCACAGAAAAAATCTGCCAGTCACAAACAAACGGAGCACAGCAGAATGAATTCTGACTAAAATATACATTTTGCTGAAATGTTTGTTGTTAGACATTAAATGTAGGTTCAAAACTGTACATAATTGAGTAATAATTGAATTCATTTTTAATTGAGTGATTTTAACTTCTTAAAGGTGCAGTATGTAAGAATTTTGTCCGCTAGAGGTCACTAGAGGCCTGTTCAAAATAAAGGCGTAGCTTGATGATGCCAAGTTTGAGCGCAGAATCTTGGGACATGTGATCTTCACCTCAACGGACGATGCAAAAGAATCGGGATAGGACTCGGGAAGAAATCATGTTCATGGATGTGATTATTAACGTTACTGTAGTATGAAGCAGAGCAGGAGCGAGTGTTGTTGGAGCTGAACGAGGAGCTGGAGCGATTGATCAACACACGCCTCACGAGCAGCGGGACTTTTATTATGACACAGTCGCCGGCGCCGCTTCTGCTTTTCCGGTCATGAGTATGAGGTAACGCAGCTCTGTTTATCATATTAGATACATTAGAGAGTGTTGAAAATGATGTTATAACGTTACTCTGTGCGTTCGCTCGGCGGCTGCTGTGAGACACTGTTACACACTGCAGTAAGATAGATCGATTTTACAATATCATATTAAATGCTGGATGGCTTGTGTTGATAAATGGCATGCAATTAATTTTAAAACATATTGTATGATGGAGAAAATGCTGTATTACTGTTACTAAAAATAAAGCTGCATCTGATTATGCTATGTTAGCTACTTCACAAAATAGTGTTTTTCTCTGAGGCATGGTAAAGCATGAGACTCGCAAAAAATCAAGAAAATTAGATTTAAACGATAAGACTAAACGTTGTTGAGCTATATAACAATAATTAGTCTATTGTCTATAAATATATCAAAACAGTTGTTCCCTTGTTTATTAAAACATGTAATATATTAAAGCGTCTTTGGTGTTTCCATGGTTTCTACAAAATAAACCGGAAATCGAGGGTAACGCGGGTATGACGCAATTGACAGGCGACTCCTCACACGTCCCGGAGCCTTGGTTAAAATTACAATTTTCTCATGATTTACAAATAGATGGAAACATTTGGGATATTGTAAGTACTCAAGTGAACAAAATATATAACACTGGCCTAGTGGTTTTTGGATATTTTACTGCAAAAAATCTTACATATTGCACCTTTAACTTTAAAATGGTAAGCTGTAATCAGTTGTTTGTTTGTTTTTTTAGAATGTAATATTTGTATTTTGACCCTTTTTGCACATAATGTACAGCATAGAATACTGTTAAGTTTCCCGTCTCGTTTTCTCCTGTCTGGTGTTCTAGGAGTCTTATTTTGAAGTGTATTTTTGTTCCCATTGTTCCTGTTTTTTTTTTTTTTTTTTTAACTTCCTGGATTAGTTCCTGTTTGCCTTGTTTTTTGCCTTAGTGATTGATTTACTTCACCTGTTAGCCTGTCAGTATCTCAGTGTTGCCTTTGTTCTTTGTCTATAATTTTCCAGTGATGCTCACTTCAGTTGTACCTGCCTTGGCCTTGTCTGAATTTACCTTGTTTTCTTGTCGTATCTGGATTTACTGTTTTTGCTTCCATTTTAAGTACCTGGATTCACTTTTGTTACAATGTAAAACAGAACAGTGAAATTAATTAAACAAAATGAGTTTGTTTCACTCAAAATGGAGGTTCATTGTACTTAAAAGAAAAAAGTTGTGTGAACTCAAAAATGTCATTGTAGTAAGCTGAACTTAATATGATTGAGTTGAGTTGCAGCAGATTTCTAATTCCCAGCATGCGTTGCGTCAGACTATAAATTAATGTTGAAATTAAGTGTTATCTTGTGTGTTTTTGCACAAGATTAAATAGGGAGACATAAGTTAGTGTTTAATGTTGTGCTATGTTGGGATTTACAGGGGGTTCTGTTAAGTTTTGTATACATATAGGGTTTCCATTGTGGTGAAGAATAGAGCCTGTGGTTAAGGATAGGCTGCAAAACTTTTATAGACCATGTATACATTTGTTTGTGACTGTGTACTTTATTTTGTAGTAAGTAACGAAAATGCTTTGGGAAAATGTATCGGAGTAAAAGTATACATTTTATTTAGGAAATGTAGTGGAGTAAAAGTAAAAGTTGACAGAAATATAGAAACTCAAGTAAAGTACAGATTCTCCCAAAAAATACTCAAGTACTGTAACGAAGTATTATTACTTTGTTACATTACACCACTGTTGATAACTACTAACCCAGTGGCTGTTTTTCACACACGGCCTGCACCCATGACTTCATCAGCTGTCCCAGAATCCTTTGCTCATGAAGCGGGAAGACTTGCTGGATCACACCTCGCGCCCTCAGCTCAGGAACTGGAACATATACACACAGTGCACGCTCACTAACACACACACAACATGAACAGGTATTCAAAACTTTGGTAAAATTTTTGCTTCTAGAAACGTTCACTAGACCTGTCACAAGCAACATATAAAATGTCAGCCTGCACAATCAAATTGATTTCAGGTAATCCAGATACTGAGACACAAATATGAGTGACTTATACATACATACAGGCCACTGGTACAGATCAAGGCACACACTTCTCAGGGCTCTCAGGAAGTCTAAATATAAGGACTCACTGATTGGCTGCCCTTCCAGGAAGTGTATGTTGTGAAGGGCCTCCCCATGTTTAGCTCTGAGATTGTCCAGCCAGTATTTGATTATGCTTTGACGTTCCTGTGATACGGAAAAGAATACACTTCAATCTATAACAATGTCCGAGCGAAACAAGAATGTGCAACCCAATTCGATGTCTCAGTGACGTCATTCTTTAAAAGAATATTATGGATTAACTAAAACCTTAGCTCTATCGACAATGTCCGTGATGTTGATTACCACAGAAGACAAATTGATTCAGCTCAATGTGATTACAATGGAAGTCTATGGGGCAAAATAATGACGTAAAAAAAGCGAAACATATTTTTTGTTAAAGCACTCATAAAATTGAACCTGTAAGTCATGGTTTGAGGTGGTACTACTTTTCAAGTTTACCAATGATTTACCAGCATAAATCAAAATACTTTCTTATTACATTATGAGTTACTTATATAAGAATGTTTTTATTTACACTGCATTGTAACATACAATTTACATTAAAGAGCTATTTCTACCTGATTTAACCCATAAAATTTTGTTTTGTTGGTATGAATGAATGTATTTAGGTTTATTAAGTGATATTAAACAATATTTTCCACTTTAATAAAAGTTAATTTAGACATTACCATTTTTAGATTACCACTTTTTTAGTGTTTGCATTGTTTTTCTGTTTAAATAAGATGTCTAAAGCACTCGTGATATTAGTGTAGTGAAAGTCCAGTAACAAATAAATCCTGAATTTAAAGGTGCCCTAGAATCAAAAATTGAATTTATCTTGGCATAGTTGAATAACAAGAGTTCAGTACATGGAAATGACATACAGTGAGTCTCAAACTCCATTGTTTCCTCCTTCTTGTGTAAATCTCATTTGTTTAAAAGACCTCCGAAAAACAGGCGAATCTCAACATAACACCGACTGTTACGTAACAGTCGGGATCATTAATATGTACGCCCCCAATATTTGCATATGCCAGCTCATGTTCAAGGCATTACACAAGGGCAGCCAGTATTAACGTCTGGATCTGTGCACAGCTGAATCATCAGACTAGGTAAGCAAGCAAGAACAATAGCGAAAAATGGCAGATGGAGCGATAATAACTGACATGATCCATGATATCATGATATTTTTAGTGATATTTGTAAACTGTCTTTCTAAATGTTTCATTAGCATGTTGCTAATGTACTGTTAAATGTGGTTAAAGTTACCATAGTTTCTTACTGAATTCACGGAGACAAGAGCCGTCGCTATTTTCATTTTTAAACACTTGCAGTCTGTATAATTCATAAACACAACTTCATTCTTTATAAATCTCTCCAACAGTGTAGCATTAGCCATTAGCCACGGAGCATATAGCCTCAAACTCATTCAGAATCAAGGTAAACATCCAAATAAATACTATACTCGCATGATCCGATGCATGCATGATGAACATCTTGTAAAGATCCATTTGAGGGTTATATTAGCTGTGTGAACTTTGTAAATGCACCGTATTATAGTCGAGAGCTCGGGGGCGGAGAGCGTGCGGTTTAAAGGGGCCGCGCGCTGAATCGGTGCATAGTTAATGATGCCCCAAAATAGGCAGTTAAAAAAATTAATTAAAAAAATCTATGGGGTATTTTGAGCTGAAACTTCACAGACACATTAAGGGGACACCTTAGATTTATATTACATCTTGTGAAAAAGCATTCTAGGACACCTTTAAATTTGTATACAGGTATGTCCAATTTTATGCTTAATATTGTGAAGGACCTGTGAAGTGAAGAAACAGAGTTCACTCTCAATGTTGTCGTAGATGTAATCTTCCTCACAGGAGAAACTGCGAGACCCGCCACCAAACTCCGGCTTCACAGCTTTCTGCAGTCCCATCTCTTCAGCCCCTCGTAAAAGACTGACCACACAACAAAAAATACATCAGCATCAATGTCAAACTTAAGCTACCCTCTAACCATAAACACTATGAAAGGTTCTACAATTAAAGGGTTAGTTCAACCAAAAATGAAAATTCTGTCATTTATTACTCATGTCGTTCCACACCCGTAAGACCTTTGTTAATCTTCGGAACACAAATTAAGATATTTTAGTTGAAATCCGATGGCTCAGTAAGGCCTGCATAGCCAGCAATGACATTTCCTCTCTCAAGATCCATTAATGTACTAAAAACATATTTAAATCAGTTCATGTGAGTACAGTGGTTCAATATTAATATTATAAAGTGAAAATAATATTTTTGGTGCGCCAAAATAACAAAATAACGACTTATTTAGTGATGGCCGATTTCAAAACACTGCTTCAGGAAGCTTCGGAGCGTTATGAATCTTTTGTGTCGAATCATGATTCGGATCGCGTGTCAACCGCCAGACTGCTGAAATCACGTGACTTTGGCGCTCCGAACTGCTGATTCGACACAAAAGATTCATAACCCTCTGAAGTTTCCTGAAGCAGTGTTTTGAAATCGGCCATCACTATATAAGTCGTTATTTTGTTTTTTGGCGCACCAAAATTATTCTCGTTGCATTATAATAATAATATAGAACCACTGTACTCACATGAACTGATTTAAATATGTTTTTAGTACCTTTATGGATCTTGAGAGAGGAAATGCATAGACTGTAAAAAAATATGGACGTAGCGTCCGTGACGTCACCCATAGAGTTCTGAACAGCAGTTTTGACGCCTAAATGAGGCCGCGGCCATCTTAGCTGCGCGTCACAGCACGTCACTCCCGGATAACTGAAAATGGGCAAAGAGGCGGGGAGGTGGTTTGAGCTGATATGACTGGTTGCTGAAACCACGCCTGCCTAGCTCGACGTGACCATGTTAGCAGCAAAGGAGCTATATATATCTAAAATATTAATGAAGATAAGTTTTATCATCAGAACGTTCTAAAGGTTTACTGTCAATCTGCTGTGTTTTTTAAGATATAGATGCTCCAACACCAGTAGTGTTGGTTGTGCAAATAACAACATGGAAAATCAAATGGGACTTCATACCTTTATAATGAAATAGAGATCGCGAGATGAATCCAATCCGTGGCACTTGGGTAAAATATGAATGTCCATTGCAAAACAAAAAAACATTTCACATTTCTTCTGAATGATCTGCTCTCTGTCATCGTTCTTCAAGAAAGGATGCAATCTGAGCAGCGATCGTATCTAACAAACAAATGAGCCTGTGTCCAAAGTATATTTTTTTCAAAATAGTGCAGCAGTTTTAGTTATAATATCCAAGCAGTGCTGTCGGATTTTGATATCCTCCCGCCATTGTCATTGCAGTAAATCTCACAACCAAAACTTTCAGCCAATGCCACGATCCAACAACGTGTGTTCTGTGTCTCTTCCCGTTGCATGCACATCTACACAGACACACATCAGTCTCGAATATTATGCAGCAAGCCATATTTTATAATTGTATAAAATAATCGAGCACAAATACGGCTGAGATGCCAAATTCAGCGGCAGCTGAGGTAACATGACGGCTCACAGACAGCAGCGCAATATACCTGTCACTCAAGTGACCACACCCTTAATTATGCAGAACTTTAAGGCTTAATATAATTTAAACGGATAAGTTATAAAAAAATTCACCCCCCTCAGAGTTGTCATGAAGGGCAAAAATAGCAGTATAGACCAAAACCACAATTTGAACCAACTTGTAAACATGTTTTTTTCTGCTATAAACTTGGCCAATTTAACATGGGACTCTATGAGATTCTGCTCTCTTTTGGAGCCTGTCCCTAGCGGCCAGTCGATGAATCGCAGTTTAAGTTACTTCCGTATTGGCTTCACGAGAGAAAGGGGGAGGTTGCCGCTTGAGGAAATGTCATTGCTGGCTATGTTGGATTTCAACAAAAATATCTTAATTTGTGTTCCAAAGATGAACGAAGGTCTTACGGGTGTGGAATAAATGACATTATTTTCATTTTTGGGTGAACTAACCCTTTAAGCAAAGAAAAAATATCCGTCTTAATGTGCCAAAACAAACTTTCTCTGTACTCAACCGTTCAAAAGTTTGAGGTCAGTATGAAATTAATACTTTTATTCAGTAAGGACGCATTAAATTGATCACAAGTGAAGGCATTTATAATGTACAAAAGATTTATAATTCAGATAAATACTGTTCTTTTGAACTTATTTATCCATAAAAGTGTTCTAAAAAAGTATCACAGTTTCCACAAAAATTTTAAGCAGCGCAACTGTTTTGAAATAGAAAACATTAATTTTAAATTGTAATAATTGTACACAATATTAAGGTTTTCACTGTATTTTCGATCAAATAAATGCAGTCTTGATGAGCATAAGAGACTTCTTCCAAAATCTTACTGACCCCATATTCTGAACGGTAGTGTGTTGATGCAATGAGGTCCCATGAGGGACATTCAGGCATTCTTTAGTTGCTCAAATTTGAACATGACAATAAACATCAAACAAGCTCTGCTTGGACCTCATGCCTCATCTCATATCATAGTACATCATCTCAAAAAACCATTAACAAATATAACAGAAGAAACTAAAAGAGAGATAAAAGCTGTTTCCTTCCCGTCCCCTCTCACTTTTCGTATGTGGCCGTGACGAAGAAGGCGTACATTCTGGTGTGTTTGTGATGTCGGATCTGGATAATGAGTTCTGGGATGCCGAGCCGTATGTGGTTCAGAAGCCAGAGCAGTGTGTGGTCATCTGTGGTGTCTGGACAGAGACAAATATACACCTCAGTCTCTGTGATGACCAATATACATTATTTATCATGTCCAGATGCACTGCTGAAAAATACAGCAAAAGTCATCCTGAATTTTCATGCTGGTCCAGGCTGGTTTAAACTAGCATGCCTTGCTATGACAAATATGTTGTTTAAAATACTGCATCACAAGTCTAAATAATGTAAATTCAGCCAGAAACACATGATAAAATAGCAACATCCTTTCAATTTTAATTCTACTTTATTACATTCAGATTACATTACATCCTATTCAGTGGTGTGCAGTGGTGTTCTGAAATGGAGGCAAAGTCCTCAGTTTTTTTTTTTTTTTTTTTATAAATCAAATGTAAATTGGCATATGCTCCTAGTTAAATAAACATTACATCAAAAAAGAGAAACCAAATACAATTATTTTTTTTATTTTTACATTAAAGGTGCAATATGTAAGATTTATGTCTGCTAGAGGGGTATTTTAATTTTTCTTTATTATATAATTATTATTCGTTATTTTACTTTATTACTTTATTTATTTTATTTCCCAACTAATGACTCATCCGGGCTTTCCAATAGGTTGCACGTGAGGGGGGGGGTAAGTAGCTTCCTTACACTTAAGAAGAGTTGTGCACTTTTTATTTTAATATATCTCTTTACATAAATACTATTTTCTACTTAAAAGCTATAATTTCGTTATTTTACTAACCCAACTAATGACTCATCTGGGCTTTCCAGTAGCTGCACGTGAGGGGGGAAAAAGTTTTCTTGTTCTTTGATGTTCTTCTGTGTTTTAATAAATTTGTGTTATCAGAATCACCTTCATGGTGTCTCTCATTATGCTATGTTAGCCACTTGACAAAATAGTGTATAAATTAAGAAAATCTGATTTAAACAATAAGACTAAATGTGTTGAGCTGTATAACAATAATTAGTTTTCTGTCTATAAATATATCAAAACAGTTGTTCCCTTGTCTATTAAAACATGTAAATATTGAAGCGTCTTTGGTGTTTCCATGGTTTCTACAAAATAAAACCGGAAACCGAGGGTAACGCGGTTATGACGCCATTGACAGGTGACTCCTCACACGTCCCGGAGCCTTGGTTAAAGGGTTAGTTCACCCAAAAATGAAAATTATGTCATTAATGACTCACCCTCATGTCGTTCCAAACCCGTAAGACCTTCGTTCATCTTCGGAACACAGTTTAAGATATTTTACATTTAGTCCGAGAGCATTCTGTCCCTCCATTGACAATGTATGTACAGTATACTGTCCATGTCCAGAAAGGTAATAAAAACATCACCAAAGTAGTCCATGTGACATCAGAGGGTTAGTTAGAAGTTTTTGAAGCATCGAAAATACATTTTGGTCCAAAAATAACAAAAACTACGACTTTATTCAGCATTGTTTTCTCTTCCAGAATCCTTTCCATTGAATTGATTCCATTGAATTGATTCCATTGAATCCTTTTATCTGTCGACTTTTACGTCGCCGTGGTTGTTTTTGGCGATTAGGACATCTGCGACATTTTGAAGCATAAAAAATACATTTTGGTCCAAAAATAACAAAAACTACGACTTTATTCAGCATTGTTTTCTCTTCCAGAATCCTTTCCATTGAATTGATTCCATTGAATTGATTCCATTGAATCCTTTTATCTGTCGACTTTTACGTCGCCGTGGTTGTTTTTGGCGATTAGGACATCTGCGACATTTTGAAGCATAAAAAATACATTTTGGTCCAAAAATAACAAAAACTACGACTTTATTCAGCATTGTATTCTCTTCCGGGTCTGTTGTCAATCCGTGTTCACGACTCCGCTTCTTCTTCTTTCCTGTTTTACGGCGGTTGGCATCCAGCTTATTGGTGCATTACCGCCCCCTTCTGGTCCGGAGTGTGGTTCACGACTCATGCAGTGACGCTGCTGATGTAAGACGCTGCTGACGTGTTATCCAGTGCGCCCGAGCTTCGTTTACAGTCTGAGGGAGACGCACGCTGTATTCAAGCTATTCTACATTGTTTGTATTTTGGTATTGCTATATTTTTTAAAATGGTGCATAAGTGTGCATGTCGCGGATGTCCTAATCGCCAAAAACAACCACGGCGACGTAAAAGTGCATTACCAACGCCGACAGATGAAAGGATTCAATGGAATCAATTCAATGGAAAGGATTCTGGAAGAGAAGACAATTCTGAATAAAGTCGTAGTTTTTGTTATTTTTGGACCAAAATGTATTTTCGATGCTTCAAAAACTTCTAACTAAACCACTGATGTCACATGGACTACTTTGATGATGTTTTATTACCTTTCTGGACATGGACAGTATACCGTACATACATTTTCAATGGAGGGACAGAAAGCTCTCGGACTAAATCTAAAATTTCTTAAACTGTGTTCTGAAGATGAACGGAGGTCTTACGGGTTTGGAACGACATGAGGGCGAGTCATCAAAGTTTCATTTTTGGGTGAACTAACCCTTTAAGACTAAAAGAAAACTGTTATTTATTTTTATGGTAACACTTTACAATAAGGTTTCATCAATTAACGTTAGTTAACTTTACATGAACTAAGGAAGAACAATACTTCTACACCATTTTAATTAATGTTAATTTCAACATTTACTAATACATTGTTAAAATCAAAAGTTGTATTTGTTAACATTACTTAATGCACTATCATGAACTAACCATGAATGACTATTTTTATGTTTAACTAACATTAACAAAGATTAATAAATACTGTAGCAAAGACATTGCTCATTGTTGATGTTGGTTAATACATTAATGTTTATAAATGAGACCTTATTGTAAAGTTTTACCATTTGTATTTATACTCTTTATTTCTATAAACATTTTGTGGTTCAGTTAGGAGGTCAAAAGTTGTAGAAGCTCATAAATCATGTACAGTAAGGTCTGAAGAGACTTGTATGAAATCATACAGGAGAGAAGCCAGTTTGCGGCAAAACGTTTTACAGTGTTTGAGTATTGTTGTCTTTTACTGCATATGATAATTCATACTCAGAAAGTAGAACTGAAATGACATTAATTACAAGATGATTAGTTAAAACATTTCAAATGCACCTGCAGATTATTTTTCTAATCATCTTTGAGGATTTCTTAAAAATAGTGTGTAAAAATCTCGTCTCGTCACACCCCTAATGGTTAGTGAATGAGACAAAGTGTGTGCAAAGAAAGAAAGAAAGAAAGAAAACATCTGAGGCACCTGGAAACGTCATAAGGACATCACAGTTCTCTGTGGGCACCGTCTTCATCCAGGATTTATGGGACATGATGTGTCTCCCGGCCTGCAGCAGCCGCTTCCCAAATAGCTTATCTGAGGAACAGAACAAGGAGAGAGAAAAGAAAACAAACGTCAGTCACTTTGCAGTGTTGCTATGGACAAACAGACTCACTCCAAGCCGTTCATTCTCCCACTCTCTCACAGTGGCAAGTTTAAATGTCACTCTCACTCCCCTTGAAACATGAGAAGAGGAGATATACTGAATGCTCCAGTGCTGAAGCCCTGACAGCACAGCGGCCGGTGTCTGAATATGAACAATGACCTCAGAGACCAGAGAGTCTGCTCAATGTGTGCCACTGGGGTCTTGTGCTCTTGGTAATCTTGGAGAAGATTTTTTTAAGAAATAAGACAAAGAAATATGAATGAACGTATTTAAGCTCAGAGAATGAGAAATTAAGATATATATAATGTATGCATTTTAGAATGATTTCTGAAGGATCATGTGACACTGAAGACTGGAGTAATGATGCTGAAAATTCAGCTTTGATCACAGGAATAAATTACATTTATGAGTGACTTCTTTCAAAAACAGCACAAAATCTTACTGATTTCAAACTTTTGAACAGTAGTGTATGTATATAAAATACACTCAGTGATTTTCATATTCAGCATACTCCAAGGTACTAGAAAAATGATCCAATTCATAGCCAAATCATCCAATTAAGTCAAAATTGGATAGAAAGATTCAAATGCATTAAAACAAATAAAAAGGTTCTGGTCAGTTGTGTTGTGTTTCTGGCAGTGATCACTCTATAAATGTTCAGCTGCTCACAGTGGCTTCATGCTCACTGATGCACGACCTTCAGAAAGTGGGACACAGTCTACATAAATCTAACACAATCTCGGTTCACTATCCAGCACCTACTAAATCATCTGCTAAGAAAATAAGGTTATCATAAAATATTGCTAACACTAAAGCCTAAATATTTGCAATTGATATCTAGCATAAAGCTTTTACATAATGTGAAGGATCAAGGATTTAAATAATAATAAATTATTATTATTATTATTATTAATATTTTTTAAAAATGCGTTTTGTAAGTAAAAACATTGGCTATATATTCACACTACAAAATACTGATTTATTGCTCAGATCACATTTTTAAATGTGGTCAATATCAGATTGGAGTGTGAACAGGTCACGATCCTGAACTGACCTGCATGCGCAAAAGAGCGAGAACAAAGACGGTGTAACACATGGCTGAAGCAGTAAGCGCATGACGAAGAGGAATATCCAAAAAACAAAACTCAGGAGATAATTTAGCTATGACATGAGGCAATTAAGGTCTTAAATACACAGGAGCTGCACCCCAGTTCAGAACCTGCATCCTTCGAAGGCTTACTGCGTCATAGCGGTGCAACGAAGACTGTCCCAATTCGAAGGCTCCTTCAAATGCGGCCTCCAAATGCGTCCTTCATTTCCCGTGCAATGAAGGATACGACAGATAGATCCTTCACGGCCTTGCATACCCCAGAATTCACTGCGCACCAGTGACGACAGGATTTTTGAGAGAAATTGCAGAATTACACTTTTAAACGTAAGTATTGGGTTTCAGCTTACTCAAATATTTGCATATGCCAGCCCAAGTTCAAGGCATTAGACAAGGGCAGCCAGTATTAATGTCTGGATCTGTGCACAGCTGAATCATCAGACTAGGTAAGCAAGCAAGGACAATAGCGAAAAATGGCAGATGGAGCGATAATAACTGACATGATCCATGATAACATGATATTTTTAGTGATATTTGTAAATTGTCTTTCTAAATGTTTCGTTAGCATGTTGTTACCATCGTTTATTACTGTATTCACGGAGACAAGAGCCGTCACTATTTTCATTTTTAAACACTTGCAGCCTGTATAATTCATAAACACAACTTCATTATAAATCTCTCCAACAGTGTAGCATTAGCCCATTAGCCACGGAGCACGATCAAACTCATTCAGAATGTAAACATCCAATGTAAACATCCAAATAAATACCGTACTTGCATGATCTGATGCATGCATGCAGCATGCATGACGAAAATTTTGTGAAGATCCATTTTGAGGGTTATATTAGCTGTGTGAACTTTGTTTGTACAATGTATTAGAGTCGCGAGCTGGGGGGCGGGGAGCGCAAGGATTTAAAGGGGAAGCAGCCTGAATCGGCGCATATTTAATGATGCCCCAAAATAGGCAGTTACAAAAATTAATTTAAAAAAATGTATGGGGTATTTTGAGCTGAAACTTCACAGACACATTCAGTGGACACCTTAGACTTATATTACATCTTGTGAAAAAGCATTCTAGGGCACCTCTAAAAACTTCCTGGTCTACTGACATTTGTTAAGACATCTGCTTTAAACATAACAATGCTCATGATAACTTTCATTAACTCTACAACAGGTAAATCCAACCGCAAAAACAGAAGTTCAAATACAATATTCTAAAGATGACGGCGCACTTGTTTCTCTGGTACATAAGGTCTATAGGTGACAAGAACAATCCTCCGTAGGCTAGACCGTCCCATTTAACAATGCTCGGTCTGACCTTCGTGGCTTTCGAAGGATACAGCCTCAATTAGGACACAGCTAGGGAGTAATGAGGTAACTCAAGGAACAACAGGTGAAGGGAATCAGTAAACAAACAAGGATCAAGAAACAGGGAGAACCAAACTAAAACACACGGAAACAAACCAGAACGGCACGCAGCACGGAATTATACGGAAGTAAACATGAAGGTTACTGAAGTCAGCATTTACGCGTTCATTTATAAGGTTATGTGCTTCGGAAGCCAGCGAATTTGTGTGCAGGTAATAAGGAGGACGCAGTTGAGGAAGAGGAAAAAGAGAGCACAATTTTTTCGTAGAGTTTGTTTTTCCTCAAGTTTTGCTTGTGTAGAGCTGTAAAAAATGACTGTGATTTTAACGGTAAAAGACTGTAAAACTGCTACGGTGAAAAACAGTTAATTGGTTTACAGAAAGTTTCCATACTATATACTGTGAATAACTGTAATAGATTTAATGCTACATTTAATGTAATTTTACTGTAAAATACCGTTAAATTTACATTTTTGGAAGTGAAAAACAACAAGTCATTGTATAATTTACAGTGAAAAACCATAAATTGACACTCCCACAATTCCCTGAGTGACTGAGTGACACTTCACATTTGATGTATTTTCGTTGAAATAACTCTTTCTTCTTAATTTTTTTTTTACATTAGGGTTTTATGTTACATCTAAAGTTGTTAAATTAATGTTAATTGCATTTTTAAAATGTCATGTGTGTTACCATGGTGGTGTTTAGTGTTTGTGTGAATGACACTGTGCACCTTCTATATATTAGTATTGAGCTTTGATTCATCATGTGACTCATCACCTCTGTGTTTGGTGGATGCCAGTGTATTACAAAGGTACAAAACAGATATTAGTACTTCAATAGGTTGGTAAAATAACATTATATCAGTTAATGAAATACGTTTTTTACCGTAAATTTAACCTGATTTTTTTTGTTACCGTATTTGTTACAGTAAAGTTCTGGCAACCACAGCTGCTGTTTTTTTTACAGTAAATTTTATGGGGATTTTTTTTACAGTGATAATACTTATAAGTATAAGATCTCACCATCCCTCCACTGACTAACTTCACTGCCATTTTCCATATTCAAAAAACTACTGGTATGTAAAAACTTTGGAGTGACTCCCATCAGTGCAGAATTTTGACGAATGTTGATCTAGATTGACGTAGTCACATGAATTCCGACTGTTCAGACTGAGGTTGCGTTGCAACACCTCAGACATGTATCTGATTTAGGACCACATATGGAGGTGACCTTCAGATCAGATTCCATGTGGTTTGTGCTGTTCACTTTGATAGGAAAAAACAGATCTCTGTCAGGATATGAGCAAAAAAGAAAAAAAAGAAAAGAAATTCTGAACGTAGCCATAGTTACACAGTGAAATATTAACACTAATAAAATTTCTGACATTCCTAAATTCCCTGCATTATGCATCACCGCTGGATTAGACAGTAAAATAGATTGTTATATCAGGATGTTTATGTTAATGATTACATTATTGTGCCATAATTTGTGTTACCCTGATATTGTTAATGCTGTGTATTGGGTAAAGATATGAGAGAATGAAACTGTCATGATTTACTTACTGTCATGTGGTTCCAAACCTGTATGACTTTCTTTCTTCTGTGGAACATAAAAGAATATATTTTGGGAAATGTCTCTGTGATTTTTGTCAACAGTCAAATATCCAAATATCTTCTTTTGCTTTCCACAGAAGAAAGTCAATCAGGTTTGTGAGTAATGATGAGGTTTATGGGTGAACTATCTCTTAAAGTTACAAAGACATTTTAATTGTTCAATGTGCATATATTTATCATAATATCAGTGTGAAATATTTTAGTAAAAATATGTATATATTCTTTTTCTTTCCCACTATAATACACACAAAGAAAGTCAGAAGAGATGGCATTAATTGCCTGAAGTAAGGCAGTCTAGCAAAAAGGGTAAGGGGGAAGGTTTTACAATGCCTAAAACATGATAGAGTGTCTTGATTGCATCCAAACACTACAGCAGCAGCATCTCACTCATAACACGTCACTAGTCGACACCTGTGATCTGGCCAATCATCATTCAGCACTCACTGGCTCGTTTTCCTAGAACTCTCAGCTTTATTTTTACCCAGTGTGTAAAGCCTAATGCAGGTGTGATACCATGCTGACATAATGCAACACATCAGTGAGAAACATGATGGGAGATAGCGTTCTTTGGACATGCAGAGAGAATGCTTCACAAATAATAAGCAATAAAATCTGTGAACTTCTAAATGGAGGGTACATCATAAAAACTACTCAACCAAAGGAAAATTATGTCCATTTTTGGATTCTTTTCAAAAGCTGCAGTGATTTACCACTGTAAGTGCACTTCTCCTATCAGAGAGGTCATCAAGGCAAGACATTATGGAGTGCTACAAACAATTATGGTGCTGCAAAACAGTAATAATTCATACTGCTGATGAGCCAAAATGTCTGGTAATTACTAAATCATTTGAACAAAGCCATTGAAGAATTTACTGCATGGTCAGGAATGGAGTCAGACTTGTGGACAACAATATCTACTAGAGGAAGCAAAAATATTTGTTAAATCTGCATTCTGAAATGACTAAGGTGATATATTAAACATCACAATCTGAAGAACATATTTCCAATGTATCAGCAAGCCATGTATTAACAGCAAATCTTTCATGTGCAACTGAGAATATATAGCCTAGTCCCTCCACAAAGCAATTCCTGTGAAGCAGATAGTTATCTACTCAAATGAATGGGGCATTGTGAAGGAAAGGAGAAATTATGAATGACTGAATGGGCTGGAATTTGAATACAAGCTTTGGCACTTCCCACAGTACTTGATTTATAGACTTTAATAACCAGTACCTTCAAATATGCCTGAAAGTCAGGTCTTTAGTATGTAAAGAAGAAAATACGAAACAAGCAGTTGCAATGAAATTCATTCACAGTCTTTCGCACAGATGTTAAACATATTTTTGCTATTTGACATTCCACCAAAAAGCGGTTCAAATATTAAAATGTTATTTTGTTGCATAGCAACTATCACTGCGTCCAAAATCCCATATTGTATAGTAAATACAGAATGCTTTCTAAATAAATACAGTAAGTCATCTATTGAGACTTGACGATTTATCTAAATACTGCAATTATTTGTCATTGAATCATTCATTTAAGATATTCCTTCAAAAACGCTAATTCATTAAGAAACAAGTGAAGTCTTTATGAGTGAGTCATTGAATCATTCATTCAAGAGTTTCCCTCAAAAACGCTAATTCATTCAGAAACATGTGAAGTCTTTATGAGTGAGTCATTGAATCATTCATTCAATCTGATGAAAAAAAAATCTAATTAAATACTTTTAAATAGACTGTTTAGTTTAGTTGTTTATTCAGAGTCACGGGATAATCGTGATCTCTATTAAAAAAAGAAAAGAAAATGAAATTCATATTACATCCACCATGTTGTCATCGTCATGTGAACAACAGCATCAGTTATAAATATATGTATGTATGTATGTAAATATGTATGTATATTAGGGGTGTAACAGTACATGTATTCATCCCAAACTATACGGTATGGACGTCATGGTTCGGTTTATGCAGTTAGACAACGAATACAGTAAGTCACATGTGATCCACACTCCAATCCAGAAGGGGGCGCGCGGTAATGCAACACTGTTTGCTAACCACCACAACAGGAAAAAGCACAGAAGAAGATGAACAGACGATCTAGATGTGTGTAATCTCTGAACCAGTGTTTCAACTGCGGAAAGACATCAATAAAACAGCTTGAGAATAATATCTCACGTAGCACTACATTTACATCAGGCAAGTCATTTAGTGTCCACAGCATGTTAGTTCACTAGAGAAATGAACTCTTGAGGGAGCATTTCACTAAATATATGCACTATATTAGTTTTTATATTCAGTATATTTACTTTAACTGTTGGAAATGTCTTAATTTAATATATGTTTATATAAATTTGACATGAAAACAAGTTATGACAGTAACTGCGTAAATGATTATATTTCAAAAATGAATTTGGAGCAATAATTTTATAATTAGATTTAGAAGGTAATGCAAAACCTGCCTTATGTGCAATTTACATGTTTTTATTTGAGTGTTGATTATTATATCTAAAAGTAAATAGTCAAACTCAAAATAGTTTGAGCTCTGTTCTTAACTGTAACCTTTAATATTATATAATGTGCAAGAAAGGGCTCCCTTCTCCCTTTTATTGTTTACAGCATTAGCAGAGATAGATTTTTTTTATCGTTAAGAAAATTGTTTATTATAATTGAATTTATTTAAAAAGAGAGACACAATTTGTGCAATAAAGCATTGTTTAATAAAAAAGGAAGAAAAAAGAAGCAATTTTATGTTTGGTTTTCTCCCCCTGCTGTACCGAACCCATACTGAACCTTGACTTCAATACCGAGATACGTACCGAACCATCATGTTTGTGTACCGTATATATACCATGCAAATTTCGGTATGGGGTTGGTAAAATTTTTTTTTTTTTTTTTTTTAAAGAAGTCTCTCTCAAAAAGGCGGCATTTATTTGATCAAAAAATACATTAACAAAGTAATACTGTGAAATATTAATACATTTTAAATAACTGTTTTCTATATGATTTGGTGACACATTTCCTATTATTATCAATGCTGCCTAATAATTTTTGTGGAAACCATGATAGGTTTTTATTTCAGGATTCTTTGAAGAACAGCAATTATTTGAAACAGAATTTTTTTGTAACATTATAAATGACTTAACTGTACACACAGTTATAGATGTACGACCCCATAGGCAAGAGCCACTATGGCCATGCAGTGTGTGTTTTTCCCCTCTAAATGCCATCTGAAATTTTCTTCTAAAATAAGCATTTTAATCAAGCTCACGCTTATGTTCAGTTATTTCACTTTAATGGCAATGAAAAGGACCTATTAATTGTGAAATTACTGAATCTAAACACACAATCTTGAAAAATAGGATCATTTTAGAAGAAAATTTCAGACAGCACTTAGAGGCTTCTGAATCTGAAGTCTTCATTTGTTTATCAATGTGAGGAGGAACACACTTCCATAGCTATAACAACAGCTGTTATTATGAGATGTTGAAGGAGCGAAACCTCATCTTGAGTCCTGAGAGTCATCTCGAAATGTAAACGTCTGTCATTTGGAAACATTGGAGTTGAAACATGAGATAATTAGCTGTTAAAGACAGCTGTAAACTTACAGTCCTACAGCGAGGAAACAAGTAATCTCAAAACTGATTTGCTTAGGTTTGCCATGAATTTACAACAAAAGCAATAACCTGAACCTATGTTTGGTATTCTTCAGGTTGAAAAATAATCATGTAACTGTTTTGTAACGTCACAAAAATAGAACCTCTTTAGTCACTGCCAAGCTCCAACACACCAACTAAAACAATGTCAGCTTTAACAACCGTTTTACTAGAGATTTGGGTCGACATCGCCCGTTTACAACAGTAACAGATCTCTCTAATAAATAAACACAATAAAATAGATACCAGGACCAGTTACTAAAACTGGCATCCATTATCAAATTTCTGGCCCTTCGTTTAGCTTATGAAATAACAACTGAGGCAGTGACATCATGTGAGTGCTAATGGTTCAGTTAAATGGAGTTCTGTCTGCCCCACTATTGATGTTCTTATTATCTAACTCCACATGAAGGGCGCAATTGATCCAAATGAAGCAAAAGCAGAATCTAATTAAAGTACCAAACAATCAAATGTACCAAACAAACTTAAAGTACCAAGTACCTTATAGTGCCGTCCATCTGCCATTTTTCGCTATTGTTCTTGTCATCACCTACTGGTTTAACAAATGAGCAGACGACTGACAACAAGCAAAGTTTCAAAAGTAGCCAAAGCATAAAGCTTCGCATGTAAGAAAAAAGACTCATCCACTCCTGGTGTTTGATTTCTTCGCTAGTGGGAAAAACCTGCTGAACATAATTCAGAAAAAAAATAACACAACTTTGCTGCCATATGTGAAGAGAGAAAACACTGGGACTGGGACGATGCATCATCATCAATTTAAAAAAATGAGTCACTCTCATTATCTTCATCACTAGTAGAAGCCACTGAAGCAAGTTATACTCAACACATTCACAACACAATAAGAATACAAATGCCCGTCCAATATTTTGTGCTTTAATGGGTTAGTTCACCCAAAAATGAAAATTCAGTCATTAATTACTCACTCTCATGTCATTCCAAACCCGTAAGACCTTCGTTCATCTTTGGAACACAAATTAAGATATTTTTGATGAAATCCTGAGAGGTGGGCTGGCATATGCAAATTTTGGTCATTTTCCCATGGTTATTTTGTTTTTTTAATCGTACACCCCGACTGTTCCGCCCCGTCCACGTAACAGGAGGCGCCAAGTCAACACACACAGGGCGCGAGCCCCGAAGTGTTATGTTGTGTCCTCAGATTCGCAATTATTTGAAGGTTTGCTGTTCTTCGGATTTTACACCATTCAAGGTATGGAAAACTTCGCGAGCTTTTTTCTGTGAAACAAATGAGCGTTGTGTCTCTGATTGAACCCTAAGCCAGATATACTTGCGTCTTCACTAAACTTTGAAGGTGTTTTAGGAGTTTGGAAATAAAGCAACGGATATACATCGTTTGAGACTCACTGTACACAAACACTCATACAGTCATTTCCACAGAGAGGAACACAGTGTGCTGTGACTGAACTAAGTTATAGCTTGTTATTCAACCCACAACTATGCAGTATGTTTAATTCAAGATCGCTCTCAAATTCAATTTTTCATTCGATTTACAACAAGGAAATCTGTAAGAAATGTTACACCTTTAAAAACTGTTATAGTCCATGTGAGTTTGATAGTGCTACAGTGGTATAAAGAATGAAGTTGTGTTTATGAATTATACAACCAATTTTATGAAGTGACGAGAGTTTTTGTGCACAAAAACAAAACAAAAATAACGACTTTATACTCTTCCCTGTCATTCTCCTTCACTGTTTACGTTGTACATGCGTGGGCTGGCAGTGCAGCGCTTCGGTGTTATGTTGAGATTCGCCTGTTCTTCGGATCTTTTAAACAAATGTTTATATAAGAAGGAGGAAACTACGTCAAAACGCCATCTTACTATAGAGTACCTCAGGGATGACGTGTTTTCGTAGGCCGACCCAGAAGTTAGCGGCGCACGGGTTCCCTCGATCGAAAGCCTATGCATTTTTCCTATAGACTTTTGTAAAATCGCAAAAAATAAGCTCTGTGTTTAACAAAGGGTTATGACACTTACACATTTTGTCTATCAAGATAATCTTTACAAGTAAACACAACATTTATACATTTTGAAGCCTAAATAAAGTCGTCAGATATAAAAAGCTAACAGTAGGCTATAAACGGACTACAGCACACCATGGTCGCGGATCAACGTCAAGCTTCGTCAAACTGTATTTAAAAAACAACTTTATTTAAAAACATGCTCGCTGATTATGATCTGCGCTGTGTATGAATACTTATCCACTTTTTCATGAGAAATGCTGTCCAAATGTCCCGTTTTTAATGATGACGTCTAAAGTCCCCGCCAAAGGAAGTAGTCCCTTTTAGCAACTTGTTAGCAACCGCCGTTTTTAAGACACAATAAAGGTTTAAAAAAATCACAAGCGGGTTATTATAACTGGTGTGTTTTATGTCATAGATCAAAACGTGAAAATATTTAGAGGCTTTGTTAACCACAGACCTTATTTCAGGTGATTTAGCAAAAACTCATTAAAAAAACCCATAGACTTTAGTGCGATGGAACCGGAAGTCCTAAAATACTAACTCGCTACAAAAACACGTCATCCCTCAGGTACTCTATTGGCCGGCTTCTCCTCATGTGTCGTGCTACTCACGTGTACAGCGACATCGATTTTTTTATGTTGGAAATTTGAAAAGTAAGTAGGCCTATTTTTATGAGAAAATGTTTGAATAAAACATTTGAAAGATTAATGACTTAAAGCTGCAGTCCGCAATTTTTCCTCTTTGTCGCCATCTCTTGTTTGAAACCTGCAATTGCAGTCATATGAGGAACAGTTATCTGTACGTGCGTTGTGCATCGGCACAGCTCGTCAGCGCGGATGAATCTAATGCTTGCTGTCAGTCACCGCACCGGTGTGGATACTGTACTTCAGAATCACAGATTCTACGTCTTGAAAGTATGACCAATATAAGAATTTTCACTGGAAAATATCATCTGAACAAGTAAGTAACATTTCTGCCACTTTTGTTCTGATTAACTGAGGTAAAAAGTATTAGGCCTACAATAAATCGCACTGCCAATGATGATTAAATCTAACGATCGCTTAGCTCGGATCACGCCAAACCGTGCAAATTATTATTACTGTTATACTTTGTTCTCAAATTGTTAATGTTAACAACATCAGGATTGCGTGACTGTGTATTTAGTGTATATTAGCGTTACCTGTAGATTTCAATTTCTGTAGCCACTCCACAGTCCAAAGTCTTTTGCTTTTTGCTCATCCTCACATGATAAAACCGACTAGCCTGGACTCCTTCCTTTCTGTTTACGGACGTGACGTAATGACGCACAGAGGAACTGCTGCATGCTCAAATTTCCCGCGGAAATCCACCATGTCGCTCTTATTATAAAACATTATTAGAAGCTTACTGTTGTGAATCGAGGTAAGATAATGAGATAGTTTTGAACACTGGCTGGTTACTTGCTCAAAAATTTATTTTGGATCATTTTTAACCAAAAAAAGTTACGGACTGCAGCTTTAAGTTATGGTTATTATTTATTAGTAAAACTAATTGTGAGATTAATCGATTTATTACGATTCTACTTTCAAATATTCCGCTCTACATATCACATCATTTGCACGCATTCAACAGAGATAAACAGGGATAATAATATTACTGTGGAGTGATAGCAGTGGACTGATATTTAGTGCTAAATATCAGCACTATTGAAAATGCGTTCATCCAAAGAGATTCGACTAACTGTTGTATAATGGTTCACAATAAGAAGGCCGTCCAAGCATCAACAAACCCCAAAACAGCAACGTTTCAAAACAGAGATATAAAATCGCCTCAGACAACTTGAACCTGCCCAAAGGCCCGTAAAAATGGACTAATCGAGCGCAAAAAAGTAGCGCATGGCCCACATTATGTTGACTAAAGCTCGAGTCTCGCATTCGAAGTGATGCTGCCGCATGACCTTCTATAGGCCACACATATATCAGCAGGGACAGTTGTATGTATAGGGGCAGAATAATGGACATAAGGGGCAGACAGCATAACAAAGCGCCGCATTGTTTATTCTGCCCGAAGGATATGCCGTCCGACCCTTATGCCTGCTTTCCTCTCCCGTCACATCCACCTGTCCTGTCCATATTCGCCCTCTCCGGACCTTCCATACTCACCCAAAACGCCCGCTGATGTGGACTGAGTGGCAGCGCTGTGCTGCTGCTGCTGCTCTTGCCGCTCCGCGTCTCCCTGCGCTCGGTGTCTGTGCCGCGAGCTCTCGCTGTCGCTGCTGCTGCTGCTGATGTTGCTCGCCGATGATGCAGCAGCGGCCGCCGCCGTGTCGGGCATCATGCTGCTGCTGTTTCAGCGGGGAAATGATGCAGAAATGGTGCGCAGTGTGTGTGGATACACACCGGCTGGGTTAAATGAAGGTGAGGGTGAAGTGAAGGTTGTTGTGAGTCATCCTGTTTGCAGCGGGATGCGAGGAGAGACTGACTGCGGCGTGAGGAGTAGACTACTATGGTGGAGGAGGAGAGGAGGGACAAAGAGGAGAAGATATACACCGCCTCTTTCTGTCTGTCTATGCTTTCAAATACTCTCAGAGACAGGCTACTGCCACCTTCTCATGAGACATGCATTAGCTGGCTGACCTCAGCATGAGTGTGTTGATGTAGATTATTGATTTGCTCTCAAACCTCAGCATTTAGAATGTCAAAACACTATCATTCTTTTGGGCTGAAGGTTTTTAAAGAAATTGGCTGACTTGAATGCTATCTGTGCAATATATTATCACCATATTTTATATATAACTTCATTTTTTGCCAAAGACTCAACTGTAAAAGATGATTTTAAAGTACTTTACAAGAAAATACTAGGCTATTTCAGTCTTTCTAATTCAAAATTTCACATTTCACTTTGAAATTTACTTGCAATTTCTGAGTGGAAATTGTTTCTACCATTTTTTTTTTTTTCAACTGGAACCTGCATTAGTTATTTTAATAAATAACTGAGAGCAAATCATAATATTAATAAATATAATATTATTATTAAAAATGTAGAACATTGTGTAAATGAACACAAATTTTATATATATATATATATATATATATATATATATATATATATATATATATATATATATATAATGTATATGGCAACATATTTCAGTTTTAAATAGTCCAAATCCAATTTAGTACAAATATTAAATAGTCTCTCATTTAATATTAGCTCATTAAAAATGCATTCATAATGGTTATAAAATAATTGCAAATGTTGTTTAAAATATTTAATAACTTCCAAAAGTATTTAGATATCCATCTAACCGTTATTTACAATAAAACTGCTCTTAATTCCATCCTTGATTATAATAACTTAATCCTCGCATGAATGTTCATTTCAATGATTAAAATGGTTATATTTCTTCCTCTGTATTTCTGTGGGACTAAAAAATGAGACAGCCTGTCCGAAAGGATGAAGCAGGGTATTATTTATTAATTAATGCAAAAAATATCTTCCCAGCTGAATATTTCAGTATGGCTAAACTAAGGTGATCTATTTTACCTCTCACTGAACAAAAGAGCATAAGGCATGTATCGGTTTCTCCAGACTCAAGATAGATCTACCGCCCAAAGATGTAATTGTGATTTATATTATTGACTAGATTTAGTTTAAATACAGTTCTGCATTTAAACCTTTTTATAATGTAAGATATTAAAAAAAAAAAAAAAGTAAATGATAATAAAACACATGTAATGTAAGCATATAATATCTGTGAACTTCCCACCACATTTTCAAATGATCTCATTAACAGTTGAATCGGATTGTACTAAATGATATGTCTGCATTGTGATGAAAAAGATGTTAATGTGATATAATGCTAATCAAGTGTGTGTGTGTGTGTGTATATATATATATATATATATATATATATATATATATATATATATATATAAAGTGTTAAGGATTTGATCATTAGATGAAACAGCTTAACCAGAGGTTTCTAGACATAGTCTTGTCTTATTGCTTGCGAAAGCAATGACCTCAGCTGACCAGCAATAACCATTTTTTGCTTACTCATCAACCTCATTACTTAATAATAATAATAAAAATAATAATAAATAAATAAATAAATAAATAAATAAGCCAGAAGGTAAACACTGTGGAAGCTGCACTTTTGGTTGTTTGAAGTGTACAAATATTTAATACAAGTCTTGAGTGTAGTCTTAAAACTACACGTATAATAATTAGACAGGAATTAGAAAATGTTGCATTAAATAAATCACAAATTTTTAAGTCCCCGGTAACTCATATTACAGTATGGCAGCATCAACACGCACTTCTCATTGTCTGTTCAATAAAACATAAAAGTGAACTATTCCTGATTGAACTAATATTTTAATAATAGGTTATAAAAACTAGCCTACAAACATGTAGTAGATAAATATAATTTTAGATTAATTATAATATATCACCCTCAAAGACATTGCTGAGACTACCTGGAATTATATTGAATATATGATAAGTGAATTTAACAATATAATAGATATATCAAAACAAAAAGTCTGAGTAGGCCTAGTTGAATAGATATTTCAGTCACTAGTGTCACACGGAGAGAATTGTAGGGCGCACAAAGGGGAGAGGCTTTTATTTGATTGACAGTGAAGCTGGCGAATGACAAGCATCTTTGCTCGTACGTATAGCGACGCGGACCAATGAAATTTGCGAGATCAATAACTAACAGCCTGGATGATAACTGTCCTAAACTCACGTGGAGCGACATTAGAAGTGGTAAACAATGATCCAGGCGGGCTATTGATACACTAAACCCGTATATCAGGTCACAGAGTTCATTAACATGCACTTTTTTAGTAGCTGGAGAAGAAGTGCCGCTGTCATAAAGGTTTCTTTAACGCATAGTAAACATGACTGGTTTGTCTTTGGCAGATCTCTTTCAGTCAGAAGGCTCTTGTGTTCTGTCGGGTCGGAGGATGACACTATCTTCGCCTTGTCGTCGGGTCAGGGCAGGTGTGGGGTGGCGGTGGTTCGGGTCAGTGGTCCGGCATCAGCACACGCTGTCCGCAGTCTGACCCGAGGTTTCCCCGCAGCTCGCACCGCCAGCCTCCGCAGCATCACTCACCCGCAGACCAAAGAGCTGCTGGACCGCGGCCTGGTCCTGTGGTTTCCAGGTCTGAAGTTTTAATCACAGAATAGCTTGTCTACTGTATGGGGGATTCTTCATTTAACTGCATCCTACGATTACTGTAAAGAAAAAGACAACAAAAATCATTCAAGTCCTAAAGGATCAACTTTATTAGCTTTAAACTTTTTAGTGTGTAACTTTAAATACATTTTCCTTATTTTTGAAATGATTAAATTTTCCAGAATTTCATTTAGGGTCCCATTCAGACTTTATAACTTCCCAGGACAGCGGAACATGTGATAAATGTTTTAATGTTGTTGAAACCGGTTGAAGAAGTTACATTTTTTTTTAAAAGTTTGCACTTAGTGAAACGTCCCAAAATTAAATTATATATATATATATATATATATATATATATATATATATATATATATATATATATAATTTAACTAATTCAACCGGTCGTCGGTTGAAGAAGTTAAATTATATATAGGGGAGAGCGGGGTAAGTTGTCACACTCTTCATAACTCCAAAACTAGAGGCTCAATCTCAAAAATCTAATAGCTACTTTGTGTGACTTCCAGTCAACTTTCTGGTCACATGTGGTCAAGATCGATCTAATCTGAAGTTAGCACAATTTTCTTATTTTTTGGCTTAAAAAGTAAAAAAAAATTGCACTTTACATTTTATGCAATACAACTTTGTTAGATATGAATGTTAAAAATTATTATTTTGCACAACATAGAGGAGACAATAACGTGTCTTTTGATACTTCAGCTGACGTGCTATGTTGAGCTCACCTTGAGCCATGTCAGTACATGTCAGTACAAATAAACACACAGAACATGCTCAAAAAGAGGTTCAACATGTTAAGTCAGTTAAGTTCAGAGATTAAACATGTTAAGTTAAGCGAGTTATCTGCAGTATTCCATTCAGTTATCATGGATCTATGTGCAAGCCAGAGAAAGTTTGAGTTTAAAGTTCAAAGTAAAGTGGTCTTGCCACTTAATGTGTTTTGATTGAAATGTGCATTGTTTGGATTGAAATAATTGTTTTTCCAAATTCTCTAGGCATGATTGTTTATATTTCCAGTTCTGGTTTGAATTTAAAAATTAAAATCAATAATCACAATTAAGTAGTTTTGTTCTTATTTTTAGATAATCTAGTGTGACAACTTACCCGCCAATGGGGCAAATTGTCACAAGTGCACATTCTCTATTCAACAGTCTACAACTCCGTAATAAGATAAGATATGAAAATGTAATGAATACAACATTTGTGCCCAAGACTTCCTTCTTTCATTTGGTATGACATTTATACCATATACCAGTTGATATTGTTCATTGAAGCTTACTGTTGAAGAGTATTGTGAGAAAGAGATCAAGTGAGTGAGTTTATTACCTGCATTCAGATTTAGCAATTTCCTTCAGGTCAGTCCTATGTTCATAATATAAAATATGTTTAAATGTTCGCTGCAATATCTTGTCCTTTTAACAGTTAAGGGGTTTTCCCGTGTCTGACAGTGCTAGTCAAAGCATTTGTCAGTTGCGTCTTGTTCCGTGTTCACTACAAAAGTCAATGTAAAAGTCATCGCTACTTAGTGACTCACTCATAAAGACAGTCTTTGCCGCCATCTAATGGCGTAATAATTTAACTTCTGTTGCTGTTCACGGTCAGGGACTATTTTTTCCGGTGGAAGGAAGGCTTTTAGTGAAAGTTTACTTCATGAAAGTTGCATTGATACACATTTTCTGGCTTTAATATTTGTATTGTGTGGTAACCGTTTTATAAAAGCAATAAGGTACTCGAGGCTAGTGCTGTATCGTGAATAAGCCATGGCTGAAGGGGTTACTCCACTTCGTGTCATGCCTAACAATGACCTTCAGCTGTGACTTATTCATGATACAGCACAGCCTCGAGTACCTTATTGCTTATGTGTATATATATATATATATATATATATATATATATATATATATATATGTATATGTATTTTGAGAGCTATATATTCATGAAAGTTTATAAGTTTAGGAAATATATACGCTACAGTTCAAATATTTGGGGTTTATTTGATCAAAAATACTGTACACACAGTAATATTGTGAAATTCTATTTACAATTTTGTTTTCTATTTTAATATATTTTAAAATGTAATAATTCCTGTGATGGCAAAGTTTAATTTTCAGCTTCATTACTCCATTCTTCAGTGTGAAAAGCAACATTATAAATGTCTTTACTGTTACTTTTGGTTAATTCAATGCATCATTGCTGAATAAAAGTATTAATTTACTTTAAAAAAAAAAAAACACTGACCCAAACATTTGAACAGTGTATATTGAATTTATAGTTACAACAATATATAAATTAGGTATAAATCCTGGCATAACGTATTTCACTCTTTCAGGTCCTGGTAGTTTCACAGGAGAGGACAGTGCAGAGTTTCACATTCACGGGGGTCCTGCTGTCATTAGTGGAGTCTTACAGGCGCTTGGTATGAGATCAACCATTATTGTCCCAAATTGTTCTGGATAAGACCAGAATTTTGTCTATAAACGTATTTTAGTAATTTTTTAGTAACTGATCAGAATGTATTGTGTTCAAACAGATGACAGGTAGTTTCACCATTTTAACACTAGATGGCAACATCTGCTTTGTGCTTGGAAATATCTAGCTTTTTATTTCTTGAGCTGATGTATTTACTCATAAAATTCTAATTTCATGCAAAATAGCACATTATCAACTCATAGCCTTTATCTGAAGATATTATGAAATGTAATTTTAAATAGTGCTGTGGAAGAGGTGGCATTCATGTTATTTAAAAGATGTCTTATTTTATGTGTTTCAGGGAGTTTGCCAGGGCTGCGGCCTGCAGAGGTGGGTGAGTTTACCCGACGGGCGTTCTGTGCTGGAAAGTTGGACCTTACAGAAGTAGAGGGTCTAGCTGACCTGATCCATGCAGAGACAGAAGCACAGAGGCGACAGGCTCTCCGACAAATGGCGGGAGACCTGGGCCGCATTTACCAAGACTGGAGTGTTCGGCTTAAACGAGTTAGTAAAATATTGATCAGGGTATAACTTTTATTTTGAGAACTTTTTATGTTAACATATTTTGTCATCTGACCCTCACGGGCCAAAACAACACCTTTGTTTGATGGAAAACAATGCTACGAATGAAAATGTCTGGGTGTAGTGAGCAGAACGCTTAAAATTGCTCCAGGAGAACTGATCCTGCAGTCAGTGCACTGCATAACGCTTTATAGAAAAATGTAAAATAAGTCGGATGTACACTACTGTTCAGTTTGGGGTCAGTATGATTTTTTTAAATTAAGACTTTTATTAGGTATTAAACTGATCGAATGTGACAGTGAAAACATTTATAATGTTACAAAAAAAAAATCAATTTCAAAGAAACTTTTCTTTATAAAACAATCCTGAAAAAAATGCATCATGGTTTCTACTAAAAAATTAAGCTGTACAACTGTTTTCAACATTTGATAATAATAATAATAATAATAAATGTTTCTTGAGCAGCAAAACAGCATATTATGGTCATGTGACACTGAAGACTGGAGTAATTGATGCTGAAAATTAATCACTGCAATAAATTACATTTTAAAATATATTCAAAACAGATTTTTTTTTTAAATTGTACTTTAAATTTTACAATACTACTGATTTTATTTACTTGTAAACAAATGCAGCCTTGGTGACCAGAAGAGACTTCTTTTTCAAAAACATTTAAAAAAAAAAAAAAAAACCCGACCCCAATCTTTTGAACAACAGAGTACAATTTTCACCTAGTTGATGATAAAAGGGATTTAAAAAACCATCCATAGACTTACATTGAAGGAGGGAACCAAGTCATATCTACAGAGCAGAATATCATAGAGAATTGGAGGATGTTTTTTTTTTTTTACTTGGACTATCGACTATAAAAAAGATGAATGACATGTGTCTACTTCCTTCCACTGCAGAAAAATGAAGCCAAAATATCTGAGAAATGGTCATTCCAGATTACACCATTTGAAGTCTGTGTAGTAGTGATAATGAGGTGTAGCTGCGATATGGAGGTCCCGCCCACACTCCCCCTCCTGCGGACTCGACCGCAGTTTCATCCTAGTTTTATAGCATCAAATAACTAAAACCAACCAACCAAACTTGTTGGAAAAATTAACACTTTAAAGGCATAGTTCACCCAAAAATGAATTTTCTGTCATTAATTACTCAACCTCATGTCAACCTTCACACCCATAAGACCTTTGTTAATCTTCAGAACACAAATTAAGATATTTTTGATAAAATCCGATGGCTCAGTGAGGCCTCCATTGACAGCAAGATAATTAACACTTTCAGATGCCCAGAAAGCTACAAAAGACATATTCATGTGACTACAGTGGTTCAACCTTAATATTATAAAGCGACGAGAATACTTTTTGTGCACCAGAAATAACAAAATAACAACTTTATACAACAGTATCTAGTGATGGGCGATTTCAAAACACTGCTTCATCAGTGGTTCAGAGCGCCAAAATCACATGATTTCAGTAAATGTGGCTTCGTTACGTCATAAGTGTTTTGAAACTTCAGTGGTTCACGTGACTTTGGCAGTTTGATACACGCTCCGAACCACTGATTCGAAACAAAAGATTCGTAAAGCTTCATGAAGCAGTGTTTTGAAATCGCCCATCAATAGATATTGTTAAATAAAGTCATTATTTTGTATTATTTTTGTACAAAAAGTATTCTTGTTTCTTCATAACATTAGGGTTGAACTACTGTAGTCACATGAACTGTTTTAAATATGTTTTTAGTAGCTTTCTGGGCATTGAAAAAGTGTTATTGCTGGTGATGCAGGCCTCACTGACCAATCAGATTTAATAAAAAATATCTTAATTTGTGTTCTGAAGATGAACAAAGGTCTTACGACTGTAAAACGACATGAGGGTGAGTAAGTAATGACAGAATTTTCATTTTTGGTGAACTAACCCTTTAACATACTTCAGCATGATAAGAACTACCTAAAATTACACAAACTATCTTTGGAAAAAATTATTTGAAGTGTAATTGGATTATTTTTTTAGTTTTGCTCACATCCCATTCAATTACATGCAGAGGGTGTTCTTTTTCTTTTTTTTTTACTGCAGCCAGCCACCAGGGGGCGATCGAAATGCTTTGGCTTCACTTTTCAGTACGTGTGTGGCACACTTGACTTGGACCAATAAGTAACCATGCTAACATGCTAACAACCAATGAGAAAACTCCCTGACCACCACAGTATGGAATCTGTAAGGAACAAAGCACCCAGTTTTCTCATTCCTCACCTCATATTTGTAATGCTTGAAATAAATGCAGTTTGATAGATAGATTGGAGAACCTCTGACTAAACAAGTTCAAAAATAAACACATGCTATTTGGTAATAGGAAAAGTCCTGGTTTCCTTTTAGTGTGAGGAACAGAGCCAGAATTGGCTGTTGAACGCGATTTATACACCAACAGAACACTTGTTGTAAGTGTGTTTATATGAGAGGTTATTCTCTTTTATTTAAGGTCTTTTAAATAATTCCAGAATTTACTGCTAGATTTGGCACTCTGTCATGCATGGTGTCCATCTATTGTTTATGTGTAAGAGCTTGCTGATTGCTTGAGTCATTGAGGAGCAGAGAGCAGGAGACAGGACATCCTGAGCAGGGTGTGCGCCAAGCCGTCAGCCCTGAGCTCTCAGGACCCAATGTGATGTTGGCTAATGGTTTGTGTGAATACTCCTAGAAGGAGCTTTTTTGGTCAAAAATACTTAAAGGGTTAGTTCACCCAAAAATGAAAATTCTGTCATTTATTACTTACCCTCATGCCATCAAGTCAAGTCACCTTTATTTATATAGCGCTTTTTACAATGTAGATTATGGCAAAGCAGCTTTACATTGATAACTGGTAAATTATTTTGGCTGCACAGCAGCTCTTAAAGAATAGTGTCAATGCAGGCAGATCAAAGCACTGTTGAATATCAAATGTCAAGTCAAATGTCAAGTGTCCCCAACTAAGCAAGCCAAAGGCGACAGCGGCAAGGAACCCAAACTCCAACAGGTGACATCAGGTGGCAAACAAGTGGCAAATAGGTGTTAAAATGGAGAAAAAAACCTTGAGAGAAACTGGTGAACAGTGCTTTGTTACGACTCAGGTTGCTATCATAAGTCCGATACGAGCCGTTCCACACCCGTAAGACCTTCGTTCATCTTCAGAACACAAATTAAGATATTTTTGTTGAAATCCGATGGCTCAGTGAAGCCTGCGTAGGAAGCAATGACATTTCCTCTCTCAAGATCCATAAAGGTACTAAAAACATATTCAAATCAGTTCATGTGAGTACAGTGGTTCAATATTAATATTATAAAGCGACGAGAATATTTTTGGTGCGCCAAAAATAACACAATAATGACTTATTTAGTGATGGCCGATTTCAAAACACTGCTTCAGGAAGCTTCGGAGCGTTATGAATCTTTTGTGTCGAATCATGATTCGGATCGTGTGTCAAACCGCCAAACTGCTGAAATCACGTGACTTTGGCGCTTTGAACCGCTGATTTGACACACTGATTCATTTGTGCTCCGAAGCTTCCTGAAGCAGTGTTTTGAAATCGGCCATCACTAAATAAGTCATTATTGTGTTATTTTTGGCGCACCAAAAATATTCTCGTCGCTTTATAATATTAATATTGAACCACTGTACTCACATGAACTGATTTAAATATGTTTTTAGTACCTTTATGGATCTTGAGAGAGGAAACGTCATTGCTGGCTATGGAGGCCTCACGGAGCCATCGGATTTCAACAAAAATATCTTAATTTGTGTTCCGAAGATTAACGAAGGTCTTACTGGTGTGGAATGACATGAGGGTGAGTAATAAATGACATTATTTTCATTTTTGGGTGAACTAAGCCTTTAAATTCAAGGATTTTTTTATTTAATTCTGGAAATAAACAAAGTTTTTGGATTTTCAAAAATGTAAAACAAAAAAAGTTATGATATAATACGAATAGTAAATATAAAATTCTGCATCAGCAAATTTGTGACAGACTGTCAGATGTTCTTGCTTCCACTGAAGCACAATATGCTCTTTGGATCATTTTCAAATTATGCTGGATAACATGATCATCACATTTTGAACTTGTGGATCTTTTCTTAAAACAAAACAGCAACATAAATACTGAGACATTTTTATATTCTTGGTAGTTTCTCAGACTTTTCATTTAAATTTCATTTAAATATTATCAAACAATTAGTTCTTGTCCTTAAATTTGATTGGTTGAGTGGCTTTCCAAGACTGGCGACAAGTGAGTCACTGAATCTTTCACTCAACCAGTTTGTTCAAGGATCAAAACAGACAAAGAAATGGTCTGAAATTTACACTACTGTTCAAAAGCTTGAGGTCAGTAAGTTAAAAAAAAAAATAAAAAATGATTTCCAAGGCTGCATTTATTGATCAAAAATTGTAAAATGTGATGATGAAGCTGAATTTTCCTGAATGATGAATGATCCTTCATAAATCATTCTAATATGATGATTTGATGTTTAAAAACTTAGTTCACAAAAAATTAAAATTCTGTCATCATTTACTCACCCTTGTGTTGTTCCAAACCCGTAAGACTTTCATTTATCTTCGGAACACAAATAAAGATATTTTTAACAAAATCGGAGCGATTTCTTTACCTCCATAGACAGCTACGTAACTACAAATTTGACGCTTCAAAAAGTTCATAAAGAGATCGCAAAACCAACCCAAATGAATTGAGTGGTTTAGTCCAAATTGTTGAAAACAGTATATGCTCCTTAATATTTTTGTGTAAACCTTGATATTTCTTTGATGAATAGACATTTCAAAAGAACAGCATTTATTTGAAATAGAAGTCTTTTCTTTGATCACACAAATGCATCCTTGATGAATTAAAGTATTCATTTCTTTCCAAAATCTCACACACACACACACAAAAATTTACTGACCCCAAAAATTTGTCAAATTTGTCATTGTTCTGTCATTGTCCTAGCATTAATGATCCTCTAAACTACGTTCTGTGGAATCATGACTAAGTTTTTGTTTGTGTGTTTGTGTTTTCAATGTAGTGCTTGGCGCACGTAGAGGCATTCATCGACTTCAGTGAGGATGAACTCATAGAGGATGGAGTCTTAAATGATGGTATGTTTCCTCAGGTGGATTGGTAAAAACACTGATTCATTTGCAGGATATTTTGTGGGACTTTCCTGTTAGTATTGACCTCAGAGTTACCACAGCAGCTGTTGATAGAGGAGATCAAAACCATTGAATGTCACATTGAGATGCCATATAGAGACATAGCCGTAGTGCCTTAAGAATACTGCATGTACAGTTAATGTCCCTGCCATCATTTATCCAACATTACACAGATGTTTGGGTGTTATATTTACACTATAGACTGTCTCTGGAGAATTGAGGGATTTCATTGTGCGTCAAGGAACAAGCCTGTCACAGACCATCTCCTTCCTCTGAGAGTTACAGACTATTAGAGGTCATGAAAAATGGTCTTTCCCCTCCACTGACACAATTTTGGTGTGCAAAACTCTGTGTATTTGTACACGTTCAGTACAAATGATGATTCCATGTCCTTTAAGTTTCATGTCATTTCAGTTTACAAAATGTAAAATTACGACATCAATTTGATAAAGATGCTTAAAATTTGTTAGAGATGTTTGGATGTTGTTTTTCAAACCTGATGTTTTGTCTGCTGCAGTGGACGCAGCTGTTCGGCAGCTGCAGACAGATATGGAAAATCACCTTTCAGATCAGCGGAGAGGAGAGCGTCTGCGCAGCGGTGTTCATGTGGTCATTGCTGGAAGCACCAACGCGGGCAAGAGCAGCCTGCTCAACATGCTCAGTAAGATCAGACACACAATCTATGTGGAATATTAAATTATGACAAAAATGAGTGTCGAACTAAATCTTTGCTTCAGGCAGACCAGTGCTTCCCACCTGGTTTAGCTCCAGGACCCAGATTTTACATTTGATGTTGTGTGTGTGGTGACCCAACAGCAGCATATTATCATACAAAAGTAAAAAATAAAAATCTATAAAATCACACACTGAAATGTATTGATTTATAAATAAATAATATATTAATAACTAAATTAATAAATGTGTGTGTGTGTGTGTGTGTATATATATATATATATATATATATATATATATATATATATATATATATATATATATATATGTATATATGTATATAAAATATGTGTACAGTCAAACCAAAATGTATTCAGACACCTTTAACATTTCATTCATTAATACAGTTTATTCACTATAGTTTTACTATAATATGACAACATCTCAGAGTTAAACTGTGTCAGAAAAAAATTATCTTAATTATGTCAGATAACATTTAAGCAAAACATGGTCAGGTCAAAGTGTCTAAATAATTTTTGGTCCCAAATTTTTATCAATTTTACTGGTAGTCCACTGTATGAAGAATTTTTGGGTATAATATGTCACAGTTTACTTTATTTTGCTATCCTCACTTACATAAATGAATTATAGTGTCCTGCACCCACTAGTAACAATATATAAAAAATGTCTGAATAATTTTTGGTTTGACTGTATATATATATATATATATATATATATACAGTGCCTATAGAAAATACCCCATTGAAATCAAAGCCCATTCCATTATGAAATCAAAACAAATTCCAAAAAAAACCAAAAAACCTTTTCCAGCTTTATTTACAATTTTGCTTTACAACAAAAAAAAAGGGAAAAAGGCAACAGTGTTCTGAAAATTAATAAAAACTGAAAAACTAGAATAACAGGGTTGGAAAAGTAATCAGTCTTCTGATTTATTTCATAGAGCCATCTTTTGCTTTAATTACAGTCATGAATCTTTTTGGATATGTCTGTATTAGCTTTGCACACCTAGATTGGGGAATATGTGGCCATTATTCCTTGTAGAATTTCTCAAGTTCAGTCAAATTCCATGGTGAGCGGCAATGGACTGCTCTATTCAAGTTTTGGATTGCTCGGATTTAAGCGAGGACTCTGACTTGGCCACTCAAGGACATTCATCTTCCTATCTTTAAGCCATTGTTCTTTTGGTGGTGTGTTTAGTATCATTGTCATGTTGGAAGGTGAATGACCTGCCCATCTTCATGATGTCTAGCAGAGGGATGCAGGTTTTCTTCAAGAATTTGGATGTACTTGGCAGCATCCATTTTCCCTTCAATCCTGAATAATCACCAGTCCCCAATGAAGAGAAACACCCTCACTAAATAATGCTTCATGCTTCATCATGCACCATGCTTCACAGTAGGTATGGTGTGTTTTGGGTGGTGTGATGGGTTTGCTTTTTGCCAAACATAGTGCTTGGAGTTCAGCACCTTTTGCCAGATGGCATCAGTCTTCCAGATGTGTTTTTGCGTAGCGCAAACAAGACATGAGTGTGGCACTTTTTCAGTAAAGGCTTCTTTCTTGCCACCCTGCCATACAGGCCAGCTTTGTGTAAAGCTTGTGAGATAGTTGTCACATGCACAGGCCGACCATTCCCAGCCATAAAGCCTTGTAAGTCCTTCAAAGTTGCCTTTAGCCTCTTGGTAGCTTCTCTGATCAATGTCTGTAGGCTTCTAACTTGTGCCTTTCTACAACTTTATCCTTTTGAAAGCACTTTCCCAACCTTGGTGAATTCTTTGCAGTATCATGCACTAGTGACAGTGGAATCTTCAAGAAACAGCTGGTTTTGTTCTAAAGTAATCAAAACCACTACAGTTGATGTCAGGTTTGGCAGTTAGCCTGGTGTTTGATCTGGAAGTTGATTGGTTGCACCTGAGCAAGTTTATGGCTGATCACTTCACCAAACCAGGTATTTCACTAATTAATTTTTAATAATCCTGTAGAATGTTTTAAAATGTTATTTTCACTTTGATGATGAGGGATATAATAAAAAAGCTCTAAAAAGTTAGACTTAATTTACTTTATTTTCCAGGGTGTACTGTGACCAAAGTTAAAGATTTTCACAGGGTATGATGACTTTCTAATATATATATATATATATATATATATATATATATATATATATATATATATATATATATATATATATAGTCCAAAAAGTCCATAAAGTCCAAAAGTTTGGAACCACTAAGATTTTTAATGTTTTTAAAAGAAGTTTCGTCTGCTCACCAAGGCTACATTTATTTAATTAAAAATACTGTAAAAAACAGTAATATTGTGAAATATTATTACAATTTAAAATAACTGTTTTCTATTTGAATATATTTGACAAAGTAATTTATTCCTGTGATGCAAAGCTGAATTTTCAGCATCGTTACTCCAGTCTTCAGTGTCACATGATCCTTCAGAAATTATTCTAATATGCTGATTTGCTGCTCAAGAAACATTTAATGAGTATTTTCAATTGTACAAAATATTTGTGTACAATATTTTTTTTCAGGATTATTTGATGAATAGAAAGTTCAAAAGAACAGTGTTTATCTGAAATCTAATCTTTTGTAACATTATAAATGTCTTTACTGTCACTTTTGATCGATTTAATGCATCCTTGCTGAATAAAAGTATTAATTTCTTTCATTTCTTTTCAAAAAAATAAAAATAAAAATTCTTACTGACCCCAAACTTTTGAACGGTAGTGTATAATGCTACAGAAGCTTTGTATTTCAGATAAATGCTGTTCTTTTGAACTTTCTATTCATCAAGGAATCCTGAAAAAAAAAAGTACACAACTGTTTTCAACAATTGAAAATACATCATTAAATGTTTATTGAGCAGCAAATCAGCATATTAGAATGATTTCTGAAGGATCATGTGACACTGAAGACTGGAGTAACGATGCTGAAAATTCAGCTTTGCATCACAGGAATAAATTACTTTGTCAAATATATTTAAATAGTACACAGTTATTTTAAATTGTAATAATATTTCACAATATTACTGTTTTTACTGTATTTTTAATTAAATAAATGTAGCCTATGGTGAGCAGACGAAACTTCTTTTAAAAACATAAAATCTTATGGTTCCAAACTTTTGGACTGTACTGTATATACACACATATATTATAATTGTAATTATTTATATTTTATTATTATTGAATTGAATTTTATTTACTTAAAATCGAGTAATTCACTGCACAAAAGCCAGCTGTTGGCACTGTTTCTCTTTGTTACAAGTGAAACTGCATTTAATCTAGGTTGTATTTCCTTTTACCTCTCATAGTTTTGTTAATGTTTTTTTATTGTTAAGGATATGTTTTGCAACCTGCACATCTGCGTAATTTGGCTAGCTTCTACCAAAACACCAGATGAGTTTGTGCTGAAGGATTTTATTGGATGGACAGCCTTTGATGTTACAACAAAGGAAATTGCAAATGTTTTCTCCCTAAAGCCTTTTTTTTTTGCCTAAAAACTATGCAACATTATATAATTAGTTTCATTTTTCAGTTGCCATCACAGGAAAGTACTTTTTAAAATATATTAAAATGGAAACATTTTTTCTTTAATTTGTAAAGAATGTTTTTGTTGTTTTACTGTTTTTTTTATCAAATAAATACAGCATTGATGAGGATAAAAGATATGAAAAAAGCATGAAAAATTCTTATCGACCCCAAACTTTTGAAAGGTAGTGAATCTTAAGTGATTATAGTAGCTTTGACAAACTTTAAAATACATTTAGGTTTTTTAAAACATTTTGTTTCTGTCCAGTTTTTCATGGATCCTTTAGCACCTCTTTACCACCCTCCCTTTTTCTTTTTAATTATAATACGTACAGTTTTGCTGTTCTACTGCTGTTTCCTTTGTTCCTTTTGCTCACTCTAAACACTTTTCCAAATCAAATTTCTATTGCATGAGAATACCATGTTTTTACTTAAAATGGTTAAACACATTTTAAGGGCAAAAGTGTCTTATTGTCCTATGACAGAAGGTTAATGGTTGTGATAAATGAACATATTATCATGCACTCTCATAAAATGACGTTTATCTCTGACCTCTGACCTCTCCAGTAGCAGAGGGGGATGTTTGGATATCACCACACTTCCTGCCCTGAATTACCCCACATTCATCAGGCCTGTTATTGTTTGCGGTCCAACATGCAGCGGTGTGCTCTGCTGGAATGCTGACCGTCTTGTGGTGTCACTTCCTGAACAGTGTGAATTTAATTAAGCAATTTGTGAATTCTCTTTAAAACTGAAAGCTAAAAATGGAATAGTAATTTAACGTTATGTATTTGAAGAATTGAGATATGCAATAAACAGTGTAGAAGATTTTAAGATTTAAATTTTATGCTGATTTTAAGACTGATAAGTTCTATAAACTCTTTAAGGAAGTTTACACAAAGAGTGCTTGAGTGAAACTGGCCTCTTCCTTCCAGTGGACATATGGAAATATACTTTAATACCAGACTATACCAGAATGGCAAAAAATAGAACATATATCCAGTACAGCAGTGAAACATACTTTCATCCGCTCAAAGAAACTGCATAGCACAGCACTGGTTTAGAGCGGTTTATTGTGTTGATAAATCTGCAGTTATTCTGGTTCAGCACTGAGCAGCAGAAGACAAAAGGACAAGAGTTGCTAAAGGTGTTTTTTATTTAAAAGTTATTCAATTCCAGACTAGCGTGCCATTCAGAACAAGACAAAAGATCATTGGATACTGAAAACATTCAATATTGCAGTGCCTTGCTAATTAATGAAACCCTTTTAAGGTCTTGTCTATATTTGCGCATTGAAAAAAAACTTATACTTACCACTAGACTACAATTTGATAGCCAGCTAACATTTAAACTGTGGTTATCTCTTATAAGGACCATGCACAGATATCAGATTCTTGAGCAGATCATTTAAATAATTTATGATCGTCACATTATTGGAGTAAATGTAATGCCAGCATGCATACATTAAATTTATAAAGTAATATGTTAGTTAATACAAGGGTACTTGCCAAATAATTAAATAGCCATGAAATATTAATAGCTGTCATTATATCCAAATATGTGACTATGCTGTATATAAAAATAACGTAACTTTCTATATATATGTCAGTGTCATGTTTATCAGCAAGCTGTGTAATAAGCACATTTGTCTTACTTGAGATGAAGAATATTCATAACTTTGTTCATAGCACACGGCAGCATCTGGATTGGTGTATTGAAATAACACAATAAAGTTAGGGTCATGGGATAACTGGCTTCATAAAGGTAGCAGGGTTGACCATTTTACATGTGTTCAAGGTCATGAGTTACACAAGTGCTTTTTAAAAAGAGAATTTAATGCTGATATTTCTTCAGTTTTTTAATACTATAGTTTATTATGCAAAATCATGGTAACAGGGTTGACTAGTCTATGTCTTAAAAGAGAAGATATTTTACTTGTCATTTCAGAATCCAATCTGAATTTATAATATTCACTTGGTGGATAATTAAACAGGTGAAAAAAATCCCATAGATTTATTCTGCAAGAGAGATTGAGTCATAAATTCATAATATCTTAGCTCCTTTGACTTGGGCAAGTAAGCAACTTTTGTCTCTGGACCAGGGGCCTCATTTATTAAATGCGCATGCAGTCAGATTTGACCTTAAAGGGTCAGTTCACCCAAAAATGAAAATTCTGTCATTAATTACTCACCCTCATGTCGTTCCAAACTCGAAACGTTGTTTCCTCACTACACGCGATGCGATAAGATTCCAGCGATGAGCAATTTCACTGTCCAAGCTAGATGTGACAATGAGAAGCGATAAAATCAATCAAAAACCACAGCCAATCAGAAGAGAGTGTGGGCGGGCTCTCTCGGCAAGAGCACAGCGGACACAATGAAATGGGCTAGTACATAGTAAAATTCATAAATATTACACCATTTAAACATTATTTAAAGTACATACGGAGTGACTGAACCAATCTTTGTCGTAGAATACACTTGTTTGTTCTTATGCCCATTTATTTATTTTCAAGATCTGAGGTGAATTGTTGTTTTCATTACAGCTAAAAAGCTGGGAGCACAGAATGATATTCAAACTCACATTAGACACTTTTAACATTAAATAAAACACACAAACAGTACCTGATATTATCATTGCCATACTTTGTGTTGTTGTTTCAGCCGTGACGTCGTGATGAAATAGAAACTGTTTCTAAAATAGAATTGTCGCTTGTCACTGTCGTGGCTGATTAACATGGGAAAGATACCTTTTATCGTGTGTTGCGGTGTCACATCGCATGTAGTTAGGACATGGTGTAAGACTTTTGTTCATCATCAGAGCAGAAATGAAGGTCTTTTTGATGAAATCTGAGAGTTTTCTGTCCCTCCATTGACAGCTTATGCAACTACCACTTTCAAGGCCCAGAAAGGTAGTAAAGACATCATTAAAGTAATTCATCAATTTTATAAAAGTGCGTTGTTTGCACAAAAAAAACCCCACAATTTACCACATTATTAACAAAATATTCATCTCCAAGGCATGTTCACGAGAGCACCACGACGCATGCGTGTGCGAGATCTGACGTTGTGTGAACTCGCGTTGGAGATTTTTATTTTTTTAAATTAAGTGTTTTTTTTGTTGTTTTTTTTGCAAACAAAGCATTTGCGTCGCTTCATAAAATTGAGGTTAAACCACTGGAGTCACATGGATTACTTTTATGATGTGTTTACTACTTTTCTGGGGCTTGAAAGTGGTAGTTGCGTAGGCTGTCAATGGAGGCACAGAAAGCTCTCAGATTTCATCAAAAAGATCTTCATTTGTGCTTCGAAGATGAACGAAAGTCTTACGGGTTTGGAACGACATGAGCATGAGTAAATGACAGAATTTTTATTTTTGGGTAAACTAACCTTTTAAATGACATGGATTTCATCCTATATATATAGGCAAAAACTGATGGGAAAATTTTCTTATGCGTGTGCCAACGGAAGAGCATATATATTAACTTTTTGCATTCATATATACAAGTAATTATTCCAACATTGTTTATTAAAATGTAAAGATAAATAGACAATCACAATATACATACTACAGACGTGGACAAAATTGTTGGTACCCTTGATAAATATGATCAAAGATGACTGTAAAAATAAATCTGCATTGTTAATCCTTTTGAACTTTAATTCATAAAATTAGCAAAAATCGAATCTTTCATTGAAGGAAAAGAATTGAAAGTGGGGGGGGAAATCACATTGTGAAATAAATGTTTTTCTCCAAAACACGTTGGCCACAATTATTGCCACCCCTAGAATTTTTTAAGAGTAAAATATCTCTGGAGTATATTCCCATTCATATTTACATTTTTTAGCTCACCAGGGTGATCATGAACATGAAATTGTCCAGCCATGACTTCCTGTTCCACAGGAGTATAAACATGAGGAAACACAAAGGCCAAATTCCCCTAATCATTCATCACAATGAGTAAAACCAAAGAATATAGTTCTGATGTGCAGCAAAAGATTGTTGAGCTTCACAAAATAGAAAGTGGCTGTAAGAAAATAGCTGAAGCACTGCAAATCCCCATTTCCACTACCAGGGCAATAATTAAGAAGTTCCAATCAACTAAAGATGTTACAAATCTGCCTGGAAGAGGACGTGTGTCTAAATCGTCCTAATTCACAGTAAGGAGGAAAGTTTGAGTGGCCAAAGACTCTCCAAGGATCACAGCTGGAGAATTGCAGAGATTAGTTGAGTCTTAAATCTCAGAAAGCCTAAAAAATGATCAAACAGCACCTACATCCCCACAAGTTGTTCGGAAGGGATTCAAGAAAAATCCTCTGCTCTCATCCAGAAACAATCTCCAGCATATTCAGTTGTCAGACAAGACTGGAACTTCAAACTGGACCGGCTTCTATGGTCAGAAGAAACTATATTAAAAAAAAAAGCTTTTTGGCAGCAAACCCACCAGATGGGTTTGGTGCACACATGGATAAAAAGTACCCCATGCCCACGGTTAAATATACTGCTGGATCTTTAATGTTGTTGGCCTATTTTTCTGCTGGAGGTCCTGGACATCTTGTTCAGATACATGGTATCATGGATTCTATCAAATATCAACAGATAAAAAAATCAAAACCTGGCCGCTTCTGCTAGAAATCCAATAATGGGCCGTGGTTGGATATTCCATTAGGACAACGATCCAAAACCAACACAAAAATGTGTCACTGAGCACAAAATAAAGCTTCTGCCATGGCCATACCAGTCCCCTGACCTGAACCCTAAAGAAAATGAGTGGAGTGAACTGAAGAGAAGAAGCACCAGCATAAAGCTGGGAATCTGAAGGATCTGGAGAGATTCTGCATGAAGGAATGGTCTCTGATCTCTTGTCAGGTGTTCTCCAAACTCATCAGGCATTATAGGAGAAGACTCAGAGCTGTTATCTTGGCAAAAGGAGGTTGCTAAAATTATTGAATAAAAGGCCAATAATTGTGGCCAACATGTTTTGGAGAAAAACATTTATTTCATAATGTGATTTTCCCCCCATCCCCCCCCCCACACTTTCAATTCTTTTCCTTCAATGAAAGGTTCAATTTTTGCTAATTTTATGAATTAAAGATCAAAAGGATAAACAATGCAGATTTATTTTTTACAGTCATCTTTGATCATATTTACCAAGTGTACCAACAATTTTGTTCACGTCTGTATTTGTGCAAATGAGCAACTGCTTTGTGATTAATGTCACTGAAATTAATTAATTAATTTAAAGTGATATTAGTGGGTGTTCTATAGATGGAGTGAATGCGCTAGTCCATATTTGAGCTTAAAGTCACCATGACACGGAAGTTGCGATTAGTCTTTTTTTCCCCTTCTTTTTGTGACGTATATCCAAAGGAAACGGCCCAGTCCCAATCCATCCAGAACCTTCACCTGAACTGGACAAACAGATACTTCAGTGGTTGTTGTTGGCTTTCTCCCTTAACTTTTGCTTCAAAAGTTGTGAGCTTTGTTTTTGTACAAATCTTTTTTTAAGCGCCATTTTTAGGTTTCATCTAAAAGTTTATATATGTTCCTGCTCATGCATATTATTTGCCTTTCACTGTAATACTGTTAGATGTTATGTTTTTACAGGATGTGAACTTTGTGTGGTTTCTGTGTACTTGCAATCACCACAATGTAAATATAGTAAATCTTGTTTTTTCTCGAAGTCGTGTGAGCTCCCTTGGTAATGCCCTCTGCCCTCCATCCTGAGAAATGAAGGACTTCTGAGAAGTCTGAGTCCAAGAACAAAACGTCTCATGGGCCCCCCAACATCTCCGCTCTTAAAGGGGAAATCGTGAACTAGTTATTTGTTCTTGGAGTTGCAATATGATAATTGCTGTTCTTTGTTCTCCTTATTAGTTTCTGAACTAATTTCAGTATCTTCTCTCGCTCTGTAGCTCAACGTCCTGCTGCCATAGTGTCTGCCACAGCCGGGACCACCAGAGATGTGGTGGAGGTCCCTCTGGACATCGGGGGCTATCCTGTGCTGCTGAGTGACACCGCAGGGCTACGGGACACCACAGACAGTGTGGAGCAGGAGGGCGTCCGGCGCGCCCGTCAGCGGTATGTATTTACGGACACGTGTGGGAAAATCAAGGTAGAATAAACAGTGAGGCATTTTTGCGCAAACAATCCAAAGTGATAAATATTGCCATACTAAAAATGGCCTGCAGAGGGGAAATATCTCTTAAGATTTTTTTGCCACTCATTGTGCCTTGTGAGGGGAAATTATCTGTTTATTCACAGATTTAGATATAGTTGTGCCAATTTTTTTCACGATTGAATAAGCATTGGAGATAATGCAATGCACAAGTGTTACATAATGTTTGCAGAAAAAAGGCGGCACTTTAGTGGTGACTGTCCACAAATTAGCTAGATATTATATAACAAAATATCAAAACAAGTAGCATAAAAACACTTTGTTACAAAAGAAGTTTGTTAGGCCTAAAACAATTAAATTCAATGAAAACTGATTAAAATTTAGGGATAGATAGCATCATTACTCCAGTCTTCAGTGTCATATGATCCTTCAGAAATCATTCTGATATGCTGATGAATTATTCCAAACCTTTAACCGACAGTGCAGAATTGCAGACACGTTTATAGAGATAATTTAGTCCTCTTAGATCAGAAAACAACATATTAATCATTATTAATTATTGTATTTAATCAATAAAATATTGCTATATTATGTTTATTTAGATTTTTTTTAAATGCAGAAAACATAGTCATACAAATTAGAGCAAATTACAGCAAAAAAAAGTTAATTCTATGCAAAGGTCTAGCATAATTTGTTGGTGGATAGTCAGGATTACCTTTTTAATTTTTTTCTAATGCAGTGACCATTTTTAAGTCCATCTAAGTGTCCAAATATTTTTAACTGCACATAAGGCCTTTTCCCTTATCACATTTTACCTTTGTGTGTACCCTTGTGTGACTGTACAGTATGCTGTGATTTACTAAAGAGATGGCATAGACAGGAAGTTTGTTTCTGCAATGTCAAAGGTTGTAAGATGCTGACCAGGCTCAGGAAACAGGCTTAAGAAATGACCTTCCTCTGCTGCCCGCAGGGTGGAGCAGGCAGATCTGTCTCTGGTGGTCGTCGATTTGACGCAGCTTCCTTCAGAGCCGCAGCTAGTGCCTGTGTTCCTCTGTGGACACTTGAAGAATATCCTGGAGCAGTCATCTCACAGGCAGGAGTGCATCCTGATCCTCAACAAAAGTGACCTCATCTCCGCGGAGCACAACCGCAGCATCCAGGCTTCCCTCGAGCAGTCGGCTGATGTTCCTCCTGCATGTTTTTTGTCATGCCAGACAAGGGATGGCCTGGAGGATCTCCTGACTTTATTACAAAACAGACTAAAGACTCTGTGAGTGGAGCTGGACAACCCAGAAAGCACTTCTATAATTATTGAAATATGATAGATGAATAGATAGATGCATCAGTTCATTCAATTCAATTCAATTCACATTTATTTGTATAGCGCTTTTCACGATACATATCATTTCAAAGCAGCTTTACAGAGAATGCATGTCAACATCACAATTTAAAGAATGCAGTTAGCAAATAATGTAATAATTTAGGCAATTAATTTACAATCACTGTTAGCAGTTTAACTGAACGCAGAAGCAATGAGCTCCTGGAAAAATGAATTACATTAACAATAATTAGGATATAGAAATTGTGCAATGTGCATGTTGATCCAGATGATTGCGTCTACTGAAGTCCTCGCAGGAGTTCATGTGCTTAGACACCATAGCAATCTGGTGGGCGGGCAGATTTTGGTTGATCAGATCACACGTATACGAGGGACACACATACCCGTTTACACCTGGTGTTTTATTCCGTCTCTTCTTTCGTCTTTTGACCACTTCTGTCCTGATTTCTTCCAGGAGAGGGTCTATGGGTGGGTAAATGAATGGGCTTTTTTAGGTCTAAAATCTAAAATTGGACAAAATCTGTTAGAAATCAGGAATGGTGAGAGAACATTGTGCTTGGTACATTTTTCGTCTTCAAACCAAACTTGGGTCTCCAGCCAACAAAGCTTATATCCCATCTGGCTAGAGCACTTCCCATAATGTTTACACAGTCAGTAGGCAGAGAGTAGGTGGTCTTTTGTGGCTTTTTGAACACATTCGACCACATGACCACACTACGAAAGCAATCCGTTTCAAATGCGTTTTCGACTGCCTCTGGAAGTGGTCGAAAATATACAAGCTCAAAACGTTTTAGACCCCATGTGTACCTTATTTAGCGTCATCCACTTGTGATCAGATTGACCAAAACGCATCTATCTATCTATCTATCTATCTATCTATCTATCTATCTATCTATCTATCTATCTATCTATCTATCTTCAGTGTATCTGTCATCTAATTATGACACTTTCATAAAGTCTTAGATCTCTGTCTGTTCAAGGTGTGGCGACCCACTGATCGGCAGCCCTAGTCTGACTCAGACCCGACACCGGACTCACCTGCAGAAGAGCGTCGAGGCTTTACACCAGTACCATCAGTACAAGGATGTGGACCTGGTTCTGGCGGCAGAAGGGCTTCGTTTGGGCCTCTCTAGCCTGGGCAGGATCACTGGTAGAGTCGGTCCTGAGGAAATTTTAGACACCATTTTCAAAGACTTTTGTATTGGGAAATAGAATAAAATAAGTAGAATAAAACAATAGAAGTGTAAATGGGTCAACAAGAAAGATGTTTATTATTTATCATTTGTAATTCTAAAATAAAAATCAGACTCAAACATTTAGAGAACTGATTGATTTCCAGGGCATGTACAGTACTGTTCAAAAGCTTGGGGTCAGTAAGATTTTTTGTTGAAAGAAATTAATACTTTTATTCGGCAAGTATGCATTAAAATGATAGTAAAAATATTTATTTCAAAATATTTTATATAAGGTTTACACAGTATTTATATTTTTAACGAAAAGAACATATTTCAAAGAATCCTAAAAGAAATGTATCATAGTTTTCATGAAAATATTAAGCCAGCCAACTGTTTTCAACTTCAACTGAAAAGTAATATATAATAATAAGTGCTGATAATAAATACTAATAACAACTGATAATAATAATAATGATAAATGTTTCTTGAGCAGCAAATCAGCATATCAGAATGATTTTTGAAATCACGTGACACTGAAGAATGTTGAAAATTCAGATTTGCATCACAGGAATAAATTACATTTTAAAATATATTCAAATAGTAAAGTGTAATAATATTTGAGAGTAATGCATAATTATTACAAAAGGTGCAAGTATTCACTGATGCTCAAGAAGCCAACACACACTACATTAAGAGCCGGGGGTGAACACTTTTGCACAGCATGGTCGGTATTAATAATTATTTTGTCTTGTAGGAAGTTTGCCATTATCTTATGTAGTTTCTGAAGGGCGGTACTAAATAAAAGATATTTAAACAAAACAATAACAATGTAACTGATAAAATACTTAAAAAATATGGTTTAACCCTCATGTTTTGTTCGGCTCATTTTGACCCGGAGGTGATTTTCCCGTACCCGAAAATGCTAGTTAATGTTATTGCATTGGATTAAAATTTACTGACTTTACAAAACTTTTTTTGATACTTTTTATAATTTCTTATGGATTCCACCATGGATGTAACACTTGTGATGTTCCCAGTCAAAAATGACCGGCCTACAAAAAATTGCTTATAAATCTGTCATTATGCAACATCATCACAAAATATTGGATTCAATCTATTTGTCAACTTGTTTTCTTTCAATTAGGACAGGTTTTATATTTCTTTTTTGAACTGACCGATCGTATGCCTTTTTATCTGAGTGAAAAAAAGCATTATTTGTGGATAATTTTGTCCATATTAAATAAAATATGAAAAAATTGCACTGTTTATCACACTAGTGTGCTTTAATATTTAACTAGGAAATTTTTTTGAAATGCTTTGTACAAAATAAAAGTCACACTTGCAGTGTTCACGGTCAAAAATGACCAGCCTACAAAAAATAGCTTATAAATCTCTTATTCTACAACATCACAAAATATTGCATTCAATCTTTTTCTTGTTTCTTTAAATTAGGACAGGTTTTGTATTAAATTTAGAAACTGATTGATCGTAGGTATTGGTCAATGACCGTGTAATAAACAGTGCATTTTTTTTTTTCATATTTTATATAAAATTGTCAAAATTTTCACAAATAATGCTTTTTCACTCAAAAGCTCAGATAAATAAGGACTACGATTGCAAAAAATAAATGCAAAACCTGTCCTAATTGAAAGAAAACAAGCTGACAAAATGATTGAATCCAGTATTTACAACAACAGATTTATAAGCAATTTTTTGCAGGCCGATCATTTTTGACCAGGAACATCACAAGTGTTATTGGGTTTTCAACACAGCACAAGGGTTAAAAATCACCCAAACAAAGCTGTTTCATAGAATGACCTGATCGGTCCAAGCAGCCAACACTGTAGTGTGAACTATAACCAGATAAATGTCATTTTTTTTTATTGCATATTGAGTTTCAAATCTCGGCTCCTCTAAAAAACAATTACATTTCCTTGCGTTGTCCCTTTTTAAAGGAATGACTTCACACTAGCCTTGGCAGGGGGAATTCTTATTTGTTCTAGTTACATTAAGCTCAAACGCACTGGCGACGTTCTGATGCAGCTGAGCATTCTGAATTCAACTGTACCGGCTGTGTAGGAAGGACGTGTTCGGAAGTAGTCCCCACGGCCCTTTGTTCTCCTGTCAATCTGACATTCATTTAAATATTTACGTGTGCTTGCTGAACTCTTCACCCGTTTGGCGACATCAGGGTGTGAGGAGCTGTGCGCAGCACGCTGTACCTTCTGCCTTCCTCTCATTCATGACGCTGTTGTTTCTGCTGATTAGTGGGGTTAAAAGGGACCCATAAATCTCACTGGAATTTGCTGTACTGTATGAGGTTGGTGGAGAGGACACCATGTACATAAAAACTGCCATGGAACATATAGATTCCTTGAGAATGGTGTCGTATATTTATTTGTGATTGCAGAAAAATAGAAATGAATCTTGGGGCAGAAAACACGAATCTTCATTCTTGTAACTAATCTTTCACTCCCTCCCCTTCATATAAAACAAACCACACCTAAAAATGACATTTAATCTTTAAATATGCAGTTTATATCTTCAGTCTGAATGTTTAATATTTTTAAATTATATCAGGTTTTCGCCACAATTAGTTGGTTATTAACATATTGTGCAGGGTTACACAACGTTCATAATGACAGCCATAATGCAAAAGTATATGCAGCTGTGTTAATATAAGCATATTTAATTAGTGAGCTATAGTGCATAATTCATTTTATGTCATTATTTATGTAAAAAAAACAGAAATAGGAATTGATTTTTATGTAATATCTATTTATTAAAACAGATATATATTAACAAGAACATTATTTAGAAAAAAAAATCAGAAAAAGGTCATTGAAACCTGCAAATGGTTGAAAGAAGTAATTGCTGAAACACAATTCTTAATGTATAAAGAATATTATATACATCACAGCACATGCGGAGGTTTCACAGAATCAGATTCTCTCAATTTTAACATTAACTGATGATATTTTTCTTAATATCAAGTGTGTGCTTGTAGGAAAGGCAGTCTTGTATTTACTCACATTTTTATGTCTGCATTACTCTAAACAACTAAATCAAACCCCTAAAGTACTTCATGTAATGTTCATAGCCCATAACGCTTAAATACAACTATACATTGAGCTAAACATTAGAGTTCATGTACATTTACAGTGATCCACAGTGACAACATTATTTACAAAAGAGATCACAGGCTCAAAATGAGGAAACTCCCACATACAAGACACTCAAAAACTCAGAGTCCGACCTTGAGATTCAGATCATTCCCTTCTCCACACCCAACCTACGGAAAAAAGGAAAACAGTTAAAAATTCTGAATGACTCCACCTGAAATGCGTCATTAACACTAGTTCGCCAAACGATATGCTGTTATTACTAACTATAAACTATATTAATATTACTTTTACATAGTGTTATATTTAATATCTTCAGATTATATGCCATTATGTGACTTGCAAAATAGCACTTCAAAACGTAACTGTATGTTTTGTCCTCATGTCCCTCTATCTGAGCTCTGAAGGTCCTGGGCAAATTTTAAAAGGCATTTTTGTTCACTTATGGAAAAGTGAATAAAATTGAGGCAGTGAAGTATACATATGAATCACTTGACGGAAATAATTTTGTCATATATCATCACATGATCCTGGGTTTGCAGTTAATTGTGGGGTAATTTTATTATTTCGAAATCCAAAATTTTGACTATTGGCCGAAAATATTCCCTATATATCGTTAGCCTCATAGCATAATTGCTTAAGTATCATTTGAAAATGAATGACTTAGGCAATTATGCTATGAGGCTAACGATATATATAAACATATTTTCACATTGTTTGAACAAAATGCCACACATGGAGTCAGAGTAGCATTTTTATAAGGCTATATTTAATACAAGTTTTATTTGCCACAACCACCTCAGTAGCTCAGAGATGTCCAATCCTGCTTCTGGAGAGCCACTTTCCAGTAGGGTTAGACATGAACCTATTAAACAAAGTCTTCAAGGTCAATAGAAACTTGAAGGGAGGTGTCTTAGAGCTAAAATCTGCAGGAAGGTGGCCCTCCAGAAGCAGGGTTTGACACCACTCTCATGGTAACATTCTGATTCATAATAAAGTGACAGTGACGCATGTCTTCATGTAGGGCAGGTGTGTCCAATCCTGCTCTTGGAGGGGCACTGTGCTGCTAAATTAAACTCTATCCCTAGTTAATCACACCTGAAACAGCTAGTCGAGGTCTTTAGGATTACTGGAAATTTCCAGGCAGGTGTGTTGGAGCAGGTTGGTTCTAAACTCTGCAGGACTTTGGCCCACCAGGAGCAGGATCGGACACCCCGTGTTGGATGTACCAAACGGACAGTAGTGCCCTGCACCCTTTAGACTGACTTTCAAATAGAATTCTGTCCATGATGGATGATGACCACTTACCTCTAGTGGTTAATGGCTTCTACCAGGTACATTGGGATACAGGCCAGGCTTGCCCGGGGGTTGAAGTCCAGCAGTTTTGGGCTGCAGAAGCAGTGAAGATTGAGTTAATTATGGTACACTCGAAACATGAATCACCATTTTCCAGATGTTTTAGGCATTGTTATTCATCCCAACATAACTCCTACCTGTTGTACGCAGCCATTTTGCAGAGATATGAGGGTGGCGTCCTTCACAGCAAGCTGGGCGTCTAGCAGATCTTTGGCATCCCTCAGTCTGCTTTGTTCTCTGAGAAGCTGCTCCAGTTGTCTGTCGTACGTCTGTTGGGCGTCCTGCAGTTTTTTGATGCTCTCTGCAGCCTCTTTCTCTCGACCTGTTTTGCACTTGTCCAGTTCTGCAGTCAGCCCCGTATTCTGTACTTCCAACCAGCTGCTCTGTTTTTGAATGTTCGAGACTTTCTCTCCCACACTGTCCAGGTAGCTCTGGAACTTGTCCTCCACCTGCCGAGAAAGGCTGGAGCAGTTGGAGCGAATCCTATTCAATCTGTTCTTCCTGTTTCGGGCAGGTGAGGTGAAACGTGACCGTGTTGGTGAAGAAGTTGTCGATTTTGGTTAGGAAGGCACTTGTGACCGTCTGGATGCCTTGGAGGGAGTTGGCAAAGTCTTCTTTGCATTTCTTGGTGTAAACATCAAGCTGGGATTTTAAATTCATGTTTTCTTGTCTCAGTTGTATCACCTGGGTATGATGCTCGTTTTTGTCCTTCACTGCGTTGTCCAAGTCAGCTTTAAGGTACTCCACTGTCTGGCTGAAGTTACTCTTAAGGATACCATACAGAACTTTCTGCTGATCCAGAAGAGTTGTCAGAGATTTTATTTCACCTGACGAGAGAAAAGAGAGCCACGTCTACAGGACAGCCCATTCATGAATTTGATTATTCATTGATCGGTTATTGCACTTACCATTTTGATTGTTGATTGCTTGGTGGACATGGCAGTGGAGTATTCCGAGTGCTTGGAAGCTTTTTACTGAGCTCACAAAGAGACTGTAAAACAACCAAAATCAAACTTGTAATGATTGTTAGGGTTAGGTTTACAAGATTAATATACCATGGATGGGTACAATTAAAGAATTTAAAGGTCATCACAGATAGTTAAACTTAATAGTATCTTAGAATTAAAGACAGATTTCACACAAAAATGAAACTTCACTCATCATTTACTCACACAGTATTTGTTTTCTGTGGAACACAAAATAAATCATTTTGAAGAATGTCTGTTTATTTCGTCCATTCATTGAAAGTCAATAGAGTCAAATGTAAAATTGTTTTGAGCCCCACTAACCGAAACATTGGAAACATCATCTTTTGTCTTCCACAGAAAAAAGTCAGTCATACAGCTTTGGAACGACATGAGGATGAGTAAATGACTATTTTCATTTGACTTGAACGTTCAGACTCAAGCAAATAAAGGACTTACAAGTGACTTCTGCGAGTTTCTGAAATTGAAACTTGTTGTGTTTAAGTCATTTTTCAGCTTTGCTATCTCTTTGTCTGCCGCATCCTTCTCTCCAGTCTTTGCTTTGAGGGCACCGGTGAGGTCAGCTTTCTCTTTTCGGAGTTTGGTGTTGTCTGTGGAGAGCTTGTTATAGGCCTGCTCCAGCTCTTCTATTCTCTTCTCCTCGGCAGTCTTCTCTGGCTGGCCGTACACAAGGAAGAGCACCAAACTGGCGATGATGAGGGACTGGATCAGAGACGAAAAGAAGAACACAATCCTCATGTAGTAGCCGCAGCTTTTCCCCTTCGCCTTGTGAATATGTTTCGCCTCCAGCCCCAATGTGGCCCGGGAGTAGCTGTTGTTGTACATTTCTGCAGTCCAGTTATGGAAAAGAGATGAACTTTCTGTGATTCTTGAGAAAAAGCAATGGTCAAAAGGTTACCAAAATACCCTGCAGTGCTGTCACACTTGTGGGCAAAGACATGTAAACACTTCTACCAGGACACAGGGCGGTTGCTGTGTTTATAAATGCGCAGACACACTTCCCGCGCCGTGACTCTTTCCGGGTCCTCCCCAGGAAAGCTCTAGAGGTTATCGGTACTTCACACTGAACCTATGGAGATATCCAATTGATATACAAACCAGGGCTCCTCCCTTACTTTCCCTCATAAATCACACCAAACCCTGACTAGCAATGCAGAACACCATCAAACATCTAGATAACACTTATTTCATACGTTCACTGTGGGATTTGTGTATAGATGTTCTTGGCGTCCATATTGGTATTTCTCAATATTTAATAAGGAGTTAATGAATTTTATATCAAGTGTCATTTTGAAATCGCCCACTTTGGCCAAGAAAAACAATGTTCCTGCAAAGGTCAAAAGCAGGTCTTTCCATCTCTTCCTGGATCGGATCAGATACATAAACACACATGATCAAAACAACCCATCTGAAACTGTTTCCTGCAGAGCCACAGAGACTATCGGTGGAGTCGGAGGGACAACAATGGTGACCCGTCATCCTCCTCGCAGGAATGAATAACAAACTCTCCCACAAGCCCAGGAGGCGGCAGCATGTTTGATCCAGGGCTGCTGATGACGCTCGCAGCTGACAGCCGTGTCTGGGAGAGTGTGAAGAGGGAACATAAAGTAAGTCAGGGGTTTTCCTGCAGGCCATTGTCTCCTTGCCAATCCATCCTCAGCGGAAAGTAATTTACAGAGGGTTTTTGAAACAGACTAAAAGTTCTCACAAAATCCCTTACAGTTTGCAGATGAGCTTTAAGACAAAAACAGGAAGCTGAATCTGCAAAAGACAGATGAACACTAATGACATTTGTCTTTGTCGTTCATAACGACAGATGAGCTGTGGTTATTATAGGGCATCAGAGCAAGAACTCAAAATCTATCCATTAATCCAAAGAGTTTTTGGTGTTATTAGGGCCCGGGCTCCGATGGTTATTCTTCTTCTCCGAAATGAATCTCATTTTTCAGGGCCTAAACATGCTCGAGAGCTCATGAAACTTTGCACACACGTCAGAAGTGGTGAAAATGTACGTCTGATATGGGTTTCAGAAGGTGTGGCAAAGTGGCTCGATAAATTCATGTATAAAATTTCAATTAATTGGGTGCAAAACCTGAAAACCAACAGGAAGTGAGATATTTTGAATTTTCTCAGCAAAATCTTTGCCCTTTCCAGACGTTGTACTTTAGAGCTTTAATCAGATCAACATCATATTTGGTCAGTCTAATCTAAAGGCCTTTGTGTCATTATATTTCGAAGATCTTGAATTTTTTGTTGCAGGGCGTGGCCTGATGTTTCGCCATGAAACATGAAAGTTGTTGTAACTCACTGGCTACGTTTACATGCACCAATTTTCGTTAATCCGAATGAATTGAATCCGATTGCAGATCTGTTTACATGTACTCTAAACACTGTAATCTGATTCAAATATCCGTTTATATGCATTCAGATCAAAACTTTTGCGCACGCGCTCTGCGTGTGTGACGTCACATCAATCACACTTGCGTAACCCGGGTTGCGTCAACAGACGATGATCGTGTATCGACAATAACCAGAGATATTGTCAAAAAAAGCATCAAATCTTGGCAATATTAAGAGGATTTGATATTTCCAATTAATGTAGGCCTGTTACATTCTTCTAGTCTATTATTATTACTATTAGGTTCGTCTTCTTTTATTTTTAAATTAATATTATACTACGTGCTGTGAGGATAATAAAGATTAGACTATTAGCTATCTTTGAAAATGTTTTAAACCTTTTTTTTAGGTCTATTATACAATGCATTATAGGCCAATAGCTAATTAAAATTGTTAATAGAGTAAGCTATAATATTTCCTAACACCGCAGTCATCAATCAAAATTAGCGCAGCTTTACTTCAAGCACCGACTTTAAAAAAACAACCTGTTTAACACGAAATACTTTTATTCTCATTTGTTTCACAAGCCTATATGTACTGCCACAAGAGAAATAATGGAATAAATTAAGACATTTAAATACCGTTATCAGCCTTTTATGTTGAAATTAATCTCTGAGAGAAAATGCTCCGTTAATGCAGCAGACAGCTCCACTTTTTACTTTCAGTTTCTGAATACTGACCTAGGTTGAGACTTTTTCACCAGCATAACAATTGTGTGATATCCATTGGCTCACCTTCTTGTTTTAAAACGGAAAGATTTCCAATATTATATGATGAAGGGATACATACGCCACTGCTGCTGGCATATTTACAACTAAAGACATGAACGTGAATTGCGCACTGCGTAATGCGTGTCAACATTGCACTGCGCATGTGCCCCAGAGACTTCTGAATACGATCGAGATAGTCGGATTCAAGCGTTTACGTGGTCATTTTTTACCGTTGGATCGGATTAGAAAAGGAATAAACCACCCCTTCCAAACCGATCGAAATTTCATTCGGATTGAGCTCAATCGGATCGATTAAGGTGTTTACGTGAACGTTTTTGAATCCGATTGAGCCGTCAATCCGATTAAAAATGGATTATTTGGGTGCATGTAAACATAGCTGATTAACTCCTCATAGAGATTTAACCAGATCAACATCATATATGGTCAGTCTACTCTAATCTTAATACCATAGAGATGTTAAATTGCGAAGATCTTGAGTTGAAGGGTCCGTCGCGGAAGCACGTGCAAGGCGCTCATTTGTGTTTATAAAGCATATACAGTTGTATTTTTTTCCGAAAATGACCGATCGTTTCTCTAGATAAGACCCTTATTCCTCACCTGGTATCGTTTAAAGCTCTTTGAAGCTGCACTGAAACTGTAATTTTGACCTTCAACCGTTTGGAGTCCAGTGAAGTCCACTATAAGGAGAAAAATCCTGGAATGTTTTCATCAAAAACCTTCATTTCTTTTCGACTGAAGAAAGACATGAACATCTTGGATGACATGGGGGTGAGTAAATTATCAGGAAAAGTTTATTTGAAAGTGGACTAATCCTTTAAATGAATAAGCCCGTTTTATTTACAAGTTTTATTTTAAAAATAATTTCACCCAAAATGTAAAATTCTGTCATTATTTACTCAAAGAAAAGTTGATTATTACAGTGTGTGCCATACAAGTTTGGAACAACACGAGGGTGAGTAAATATTGGGTGAACAAGAAATATATATATATATATATATATATATATATATATATATATACACACACACACACACACACTACCGTTCAAAAGTTTGGGATCACTAAGATTTTTAATGTTTTTAAAAGAAGTTTCATCTGCTCACCAAGGCTGCATTTATTTAATTAAAAATACAGTAAAAACAGTAATATTGTGAAATATTTTTACAATTTAAAATAACTGTTTTCTATTTGAATATATTTTAAAATTCAATTTATTTCTGTGATCAAAGCTGAATTTTCAGCATCATTAATCCAGTCTTCAGTGTCACATGATCCTTCAGAAATCATTCTAATATGCTGATTTACTGCTCAAGAAACATTTAATGAGTACAATTGTACAAAATATTTGTGTACAATATTTTTTTTTCAGGATTCTTTGATGAATAGAAAGTTCAAAAGAACAGTGTTTATTTGAAATCTAATCTTTTGTAACATTATAAATGTCTTTACTGTCACTTTTGATCAATTTAATGCATCCTTGCTGAATATAAGTATTCATTTCTTTAATTTCTTTTCAAAAAAATATAAATTCTTACTGACCCCAAACTTTTGAACGGTAGTGTATAATGCTACAGAAGCTTTGTATTTCAGATAAATGCTGTTCTTTTGAACTTTCTATTCATTCTATTCAGTACACAACTGTTTTCAACATTGAAAATAATCATAAATGTTTATTGAGCAGCAGATCAGCATATTAGAATGATTTCAGCATCACAGGAAACGATGCTGAAATTACTTTGCATAAGGAATAAATTACTTTGTAAAGTGTATTCAAATTGAAAACAGTTACTTTAAATTGTAATTATTAAACACAATATTATTGTTTTTACTGTATTTTTAATTAAATAAATGTAGCCTTGGTGAGCAGATGAAACTTCTTTTAAAAACATTAAAAATCTTACCGATCCCAAACTTTTGAACGGTAGTGTATATAAGTTCTTTATTGCCATCTATGCTTCCATGAAGAACCTTTAACATCCATGGAAACTTTCATACCACAAATGATTCTTTATAATGGGAAAAAGGTTTTTTGGATGGTTAAAATGTTCTTCACACTCAGAAATAAACACGTGGAACCTTTACTTTTAAGAGTGTTAGCATGTTTAGAGACCCTTTCTAAGAATTTAGCATCTGATTAAGTTTTTTTGCTCCATCTTTGTTTACAGCTTGGAACAAAATACTTCTCAGAATTAAGGAGGTTGTAAAGTGAAAGAGGTTAATGATTATTAACACAATAAAGGAGAACAAAAAGTGACCTGAACACTCTTCCGACTATTATCTGTGAACTTTTGTGCTGCTCAACAGCAGGATACACAATCTCAGATTCACACGTGTTTGTGTGGTCAAACAATCAAAACAAAGTGATTTCTAAAGAAACCACAAACAATTCCAAACAATAACCCCAAAGGTAAATTAACCAAAGTAATTAACATTATTTATTATGAAGACTCTTGCGACCTCTTGTGGAGACAATTGCATTCCTGTTTCAATTTCTTCCATCCTGCATTAAAAGTATGAAGTATTTTTAGTGGAAAATGTAAAATTCACTGGATCTTTCCAAAACTTTATTACCAGGATATACATTTAGTACAGCACAAACAATTCAGTGCCTCATACATCAATACAAAATGTTTATGTGGGATTCTGTAAATAATATTAACTGATAATATTATAGAATGCTTTTCACTATCTAATCAAATTATGATGAACAGCATCAAGCCTCATCTATTACTTCCCACTAAATATTGATTTTCAGTTCAATTGCCTTGTCTTTTACAACAATTTTGATGCAGTTTCTCTGCAACCATAACGTTTTTGTGGTCCGTGTATAAGGAACCTCTCTTGCCTGTTTAGCAAATGAGTCCCACAGAGCATTTAATTTATTTAAAAGGAGCAAGAAAACAGCATTTATTAGATGCTGTCCAGATAAACTCTCACCAAACCATTAGCAAAACCATCACATGAGCTCATCTGTGAATCTCCGCCACATATCAAATGGATGTTAAATGACTCTCTCACAAGTTTTCAGAAACCAGAACATTTACAGTTGACATTCTCAAAACTATTTGGTTAGCTTAGCTTGTGCGAAGATCAAACCATCAAAACTTGAACGTTCCACAATAGGGTCTTGAGCTAGTGTAGTAAATTAAGACACCAAGTTTTCAAAAGAAATAAAAGACATAGTGGACAAGGGCATTTATATGCAGTTATTCACAGGTCACTCCTTCGTTTTGGAGTTCATAAGTCTCTGGTTATTACTCTAGGAGATCTAGGTATTTTGAGGGCTCACGCTCACACTGTGGCTTCATTCTCTTGCGTGTGTTCGTCATCCTCCAGCAGACTGTAGGACGCGTGGCTCTGGAAGGGTCTCTGCAGTGGGTGGCACAGCAGTTTGGCCATGCAGTTATGCAGCTCAATAGCAGGACCACACAGTGACACCTCAAACTGATAACACATGCCCTTAGAGTCCAACTCGCTGAAGGAGGCATACACGTCCTGAAAATACAGGCACAAAGGTTCAGTACCTCTAATAGAAATCAAAACTATATAATAATAACTTGAGCTGGTGAATCTCAAACCTTCCAGCTAGTGTCCTCTGTCTGTTCTTCAGTTCCATTATGAAGATACACAACATCAAAGAAGAAATACGGAGACTGTAGCATTTTCTGGAAAGAGAATTTTAGAGACATTTGATGATGAAGGTTTAATTGTGTTTAAAGCTGAAAGATAAAGAATATGTTTTAAAATCTAATATAAAATGCATGTTCAAATGTTGATTTCATGTGGTTTTGAAAAACATACCATTTTCAACAAAAAAGCAAGTTTAAATTCAACCATAATGTAAATATTCCTTACAATACATGTGGGTATACACATCTTAATAATTATTTCCAAAAAGTATTTAAAGGTGCCCTAGAATCAAAAATTGAATTTACTTCGGCATAGTTGAATAACAAGAGTTCAGTACATGGAAATGACATACAGTGAGTCTCAAACACTATTGTTTCCTCCTTCTTATGTAAATTTTATTTGGTTAAAAGACCTCTGAAGAACAGGCGAATCTCAACATAACACCGACTGTTACGTAACAGTCGGGATCATTAATATGTATGCCCCCAATTTTTGCATATGCCAGCCCATGTTCAAGGCATTAGACAAGGGCAGCCAGTATTAACGTCTGGATCTGTGCACAGCTGAATCATCAGACTAGGTAAGCAAGCAAGAACAACAGTGAAAAATGGCAGATGGAGCGAATAATAACTGACATGATCCATGATATCATGATATTTTTAGTGATATTTGTAAATTGTCTTTCTAAATGTTTCATTAGCATGTTGCTAATGTACTGTTAAATGTGGTTAAAGTTACCATTGTTTCTTACTGTATTCACGGAGACAAGACTGTCGTTATTTTCATTTTTAAACACTTGCAGTCTGTATTATTCATAAACACAACTTCATTCTTTATAAATCTCTCCAACAGTGTGTAATGTTAGCTTTAGCCCCATTAGCCGCTATTAAACTCATTCAGAATCAAATGTAAACATCCAAATAAATACTATACTCACATGATCCGATGTATGCATGCAATATGAATGACGAACATCTTGTAAAGATCCATTTGAGGGTTATATTAGCTGTGTGAACTTTGTTTATTCACTGTGTTACAGTCGAGAGCTCGGGGGCGGAGAGCTTGAGAATTTAAAGGGGCCGCAGCCTGAATCGGTGCATATTTAATGATGCCCCAAAATAGGCAGTTAAAATTAATAAAAAAAATGTATGGGGTATTTTGAGCTGAAACTTCACAGACACATTCAGGGGACACCTTACACTTATATTACATCTTGTGAAAGAACGTTCTAGGGCACCTTTAAATTATTTTTCAAAATAAAAAAGCATTTTTTTTTTTTTGGCAAATATCATACATTATTAATTTACACATCTATGTTTTTTTGAAGGGGTCGTACCACATGACACTTTAAAACCTGAATCTTGACATATGTGGTTGAACCACTTGACTTTACGGAAGAGGATTAGGGCCAAGCAATAATAAAACAATAAAACCATCTTGAGATTAAAGTTGTTAAATTTTGAGAAAAAAATCGTTAAATTTCGAGAAAAAAGTCGAGATAAAATGTCGAGAATAAAGTCATTAAATTACGAGAAAAAAGTTGTTAAATTACGAGAACAAATTCGTTAAATTATGAGAAAAATGTCGTTAAATTTCAAGAAAAAAGTCGAGATAAAATGTTGAGAATAAAGTCATTAAATTACGAGAAAAAAGTCATTAAATTACGAGAACAAATTTGTTAAATTATGAAAAAAATGTCGTTAAATTTCGAGAAAAAAGTCGAGATAAAATGTTGAGAATAAAATCATTAAATTACGAGAAAAAAGTCATTAAATTACGAGAAAAAAGTCGTTAAATTATGAGAACAAATTCGTTAAATTATGAGAAAAATGTCATTAAATTTCGAGAAAAAAAGTCGAGATAAAATGTTGAGAATAAAGTCATTAAATTATGAGAATAAAGTCATTAAATTACGAGAAAAAAGTCGTTAAATTATGAGAACAAATTCGTTAAATTATGAGAAAAATGTCGTTAAATTTCGAGAAAAAAGTCGAGATAAAATGTTGAGAATAAAGTCATTAAATTATGAGAATAAAGTCATTAAATTATGAGAATAAAGTCATTAAATTACGAGAAAAAAGTCGTTAAATTATGAGAACAAATTCGTAATTTAACGAATTTAATTTAATTTAATTTAATTTAATTTAATGACTTTATTCACAACATTTTATCTCGACTTTTTTCTCGAAATTTAACAACTTTAATCTCGAGATGGTTTTATTTTTTTATTATTGCTTGGCCCTAATCCTCTTCCATATGACTTAGATTTGGTGGACAAAAATTCTTTAAAGAGTTGTACTTTTTTACATTTTCAACTTTCTTTAGTGTGTAATTTTGCTGTTTGAGCATGAAAAATGTCCGCAAAGTTACAAAACATTTAAATAATTCTGCACCATCCGCCTGGTTGAGTTTGTTGTGTGAAACTCAAGGCTATGGTAAGGGGCGTGACATTTCCCAAACATGCACAAAGCGGTTGATCAATCACAACACACAGGTCCAGCCAACCAATCTGAGCACATTGCGCTTTTTAAAAGGAGGGGCTTCATAGAGACAGGAACTAAACAGAGCGTTACTGACAGACTGGGAAGAGAGGAGCTGCGACAATGTGAAATATGTGAAAAGTTGTGTTTTTTGAACATTCAAGCATGAAAACCTATTCTAGTAGAGCCTAAAAACATAATCAAGACTTTGAAAAAGGGCATAAAAGTTTCAATTTCAATATTTCTACTGTTTTAACAAAACTGCAACAGTAAAATATTAAAACTGAAATAAAAATTAAATCTATGTAGAAATATAAAAATGACAAAAGCACAAAGCAGTTCCTCCTAAAGGTGTGGTCACATTTACTGTTCTGCAAATTTTGTCAGATGAAATACAGTCATTTCAATAGAAATCCGAAGGATTTATATATATTACACAAAATAAAGATTTCCCAGCACAAATTGAAAAATAAGTATGAATTGCTTTTTCTTAAGAGTATTTTTGAATAAACTAATAGATCCGGATCCAGAAAAAACTGTGTTCTTGTCATTGATCCATGATCGTATAGTAAAGATGGGTCAGACAGACTTACTTTGACAGCATCAGGAGGATTGAACTGAAGCATGCCAGCATGACGGCTGAAGACGAGGAGAGTCCGAACTACGAAAGGAGGCGGGATGGTCTGAATGTTCTCCATCTGAGGAAGTTCAATTTTCTGCAAACTACAAGAGAGAGAAATTATACAACTGAATGAAGGAATTTTAATCTGTAGCAGTCAAATGATCAAACACAAAAGACAAAAATTACATACATGACATTGAGGAGATCTTCCAGATCTACAGGTAACAGTTAAGGAAATGATTAGTGTAATCATGATTAATTCTCACTGCTTCCTCTGCATCCCTTTCCATGTTTATCTGGACCGACTTGATTCCAAAAGCACATCATATTGGGCCCAACTCTAAAAATAAGGATACTGAAGGACTCGCAGACGTTGGTCTCCAGGTCATACAGACAGCTGCACAGCTCTCGCGGGTCAGAGGTGAAGCCTGATAACTGTGAAAGAAATATGTCAAGCACTGATAGCAAAAATGAAAACTGAAAATATAAAAATAAAAGCTAATTCAAAATAACATTGGTCTACAGCCTAAATGCTTCTGAAATAAATGTAGTCAAACTTTACTAACACCGAATAGGACTAAACTATTTACATTATTTTTTTTAAGCCTTTTGTTTCATAATAAATTTGATGTCTATAACACTTTTGCTGATTTTTACTGTTACATACACAGGACAGGTGACTGGTACTATCTATCTACACAATATAGATAGACGTAAAATGTAAAAACTTAAATATCTTGAAAACAGAAGCCAATAAATTGTTTTAATTGTCATATCTGAATTAAATTAAGCACATCAAAATACATAATGCTTAGCACATTTTATCTCTGAAGAAGATGTATTTTCAATACACAATGAACTCATCAATTTTTTAAGTATTAAAATATATTTTTCAAGGTAAAGATTATTGGTGTTTCTGGGAAGTTGTTCCACATGACATTTTACAACCTGAACTAACCTTTCCTTGACATAAAAATTGACCTTGACACACACACATGAGGGTCTGCAGGGGTCCTCTCTATGATATCATTTCCTGTTTTATATTTATGAATGTTGGTCGCACCATATGACTTTGATTTGGCATACAAATCTTCAAATATTAATAAGCAGTGAACTGTTGTTATTGTTAAGTAAAACTATTAAAAATAATTTTTGTAATTGAAAAAAAAAAAATTTGATGAAAGCAAAAATTAGATAAACTCAAATAGATAAATAAAAAGTTGAAGTAAAATATTAAAACTGAAATAAAAATTAAATCTATGTAGAAATATAAAAATGACAAAAGCACAAAATTAATAAACTTAAACTAAAATAAAAACTGAAAATGTAAAAATAAAAGCTAAATAAATAATATATAAATATTACTAAATTTTGGAATTTTGTTTAAGCATTTTCTATGAAATAAAGAATTTATTTGAAAGAATTTCATTCTTTTTTAATGAAAATGAATATTTGGAATATTTGAATAACCATTTCTGATTAAATTAACAGACCCAAACAAAATATTAGATAAAAAGTTGAAGTACAATATAAAAACTGAAATAAAAACTAATTAAATCAGTATAGAAATATAAAAACTAATAAAAATGACAAAAACACAATAACAAAAATAATAAACAAAAAAAAAAAAAAATGAAAGCTAAATAAAAAAAAAAATATCCAATAATATTATATAAATAATACTAAATTAACACTGGAAGTAAAGCAATTTTGTTTAAGCATTTTCTATGAAATAAAGAATTTATCTGAAAGAATTTCATTCTTTTTTAACGAAAATGAACATTTGGAATATTTGAATAACCATTTCTGATTAAATTAACAGACCCAGACAAAAATTAGCATCATGTCACTGACCCATTTGTCAACTACCCAAAGACAGATTCATTCAATTGCAGAAATGTTTTAAATTAGAGTGAGTTTGAATGTCAAAATGACAGTGTAGTTGAACCTGCGGTTTTGTCCACTCACCCACATGGCATCATCGTTCACCACCACCAGAGCAAACTCGTGCCTTTTGTCAATCTTGTGCTTGGTTCTCACAAACATCTCAATCATTTTCTGTGAAATATTTAAGGCGTTTGTCTTGGATCTGGAAATGCAAATCATTTACATAAAAATATATTTGTCATTTCTAATAGAAATATATCAAGGAAAATAATTTAATAAAAAAAATTGTAAAAATACCCATTGAAGGACTCCAGCTTTTGTAGAGACATCTCCTCTGAAAGGTCCAAACAGATGATCTGTTTAAGAAAGATATAACTGAATGACAAAAGTGTTTTCAGATGCAAATATTGTGAAGTTGTGTTTATTGACACACGTACGACTTTCTCTGGGCAGTTGACTCGTGGAGCCCGCAGGTGTAGCTCTGCTGATGGGGGGATCTGGGTGGCCATGGACGGCTGAGGGGGTTTCGGTCTTTCCTTCACTGCAGAAGCCAGCGCAGGCATGCTGGCCGTGGTGTTTCCTGCTGCAGCAACAGGAGCAGGCGCAGCGGCTGTGATGGTGGTGGCAGAAACCGGGGGGCTATCGGAGCTGGAGGCCTCCCCCTCTCCCTCAACACGGCTGCCCACAGCCGGCTGCGGGGGGGATGCCAAGCTGCTGTTGTTCAGGCTGCCGGTGCTGCTGCGCCGGTCCTCCGCGCCCTCCGGATTGGACCGGGTCCTGGGTCTCAGGTCCATCATCCGCTCCTCTCCATCTGCCTGACCGGGCTCAGGTGTCTCCATGGCAACCTGCCCCCATCCCATAGACACACCAACAACAGTAATAAATCAAAAATAACAGTATAAACCAAACATATGCTAAAATACTGTATAATATACAGAACTTTTACACTTTTATATTTAATATTTTGAAGACCTCTGAATATGGGTTAAATGAAAGCAAACATTCTCAGATGATTTCAATAAAAAAACAGTCTTAACATCTTAAATTTGTATTCTAAAATGACTTATTTTAAATTCTAAACCTAAGTTAGCTTTTACAAAATACGTTTTTAAAGATTCGTTTGTATAAAGCAAAAGCAGTGAATCAACATTCGTGATTTCTCGAGAGAGATTTCATAAACATGAGAGACATGTACAGACAGCACAAGCAGAATAGCGCAATAACGTATAACAATAACTTACCGAACATTCAACAGATGAAAATATGAGTTTAGCAGAGAAAAATAGAGCTCAAATTTATTCTTCAACACTTCCTCGTTCGCTTGTATGTCGGTGACATTCAGAGTCGAGTGCTGAAGAGTGTTTATGACCTTTGGCGCCTCTAGCGGACTGGAGAAGCGTTGTTAGAGCCCAGTTTAGCCGTGCGTTTTCCTGCACACCATTGCTGCGTCCCAATTCGCCTACTTATACTACGCCCTAAAAGTATGTACTCTTTCTGTGAACAAAAAGTACTTACTTTTGAGTGTGTAGCAAAAGAGTAGACAAGTTTTGGGACATACTAACACGTCATACAATCGCGTCTTTTCTCTCTGTCGCATCCTGTCACCGTAAACTGGCCTGTCAATCATCTTACATCCTCCACATTTCATTTACTTAATTTCCTACCGTATCGGAGAGAAATGCAGCACGTTGATCTGCAGTCGCGAGTCTTTCATGTGGAGAACTCTCCTCATATTAATGCATAGCCTAATGATGCATTTAAAAGTTAATGGCCATTCGGATCTTTATAAAAGTCCACATTGGTATTTGCAGATGAAAAATAACACGGATAACATGAAATATATATTTTCTATCAGGTTAAACTGATTATTAGTCACTCAAACCTCTCAGCGTCGATCGCGCGTATCCGCCATGTTTTGTAGTTTTTTAACACTTTTCACTCGTGTTTGTAGTTCTGAACTGAATCCTCGTTCAACGCACAATGGGTTGTGGGCAATATTAGCCTTTATAGTGTGCACGGATCCACACTTCGAAAATCTACCGGAAATAGTAGACCATCCGGGGACTTTTGGCATACTCTTTTCAACATACTATGCTTTGGGACACACTTATTTTAAACTCACATACTATTTAGGATGGATATATGGACATTGGAACGCAGGGCATTAAATCAGATTCAAGCAGAGGTGTAAAGTACTTGAGTAAATGTAATTAGTTAGTGTACTTAAGTATCTTTTTGGCTACTTTGTAGTTGTACTGAGTATCAAAGATATTGGCAACTTTTACTCTCTACTTGACTACATTTTTGAGCAAGTAAATGTAGGACTTTTAACTCCAATACATTTGTGATGAGTAATGCAATTACAAATTACATTTTTCATGGCAGCTAACTTTTTCTGCAGCAGTTTGTTTCTGATATAAAGAAGTGGTATCACCATCTAAGGGCATTGAAGGTACTATATCTTAACCCAAACTTGTCAACAAGGATACTTTATATGAATGCGAGTGCATTGGCAGGTTTCTGATCTCAGGTGTTTGATTTATTAGATGAGGAAATGACTGCAGCTGGTGATGAGACTGAAACCAGCACATACAGTAGACTTTGACTATTTCATTTTACTTAACATTGTTTTATTTATCCGCTATATACAAGACCGTTTTGAAGGATATTGGTTTACTTATGACCTTTCTGTGCACTTGAGCTCAACTGAGACTTGAGAGTTTGTAGATGTTAAAAAGGTTGTTCTGTCGACCTTAATTTATTGCAATATTGAGGTGTTCAGTTTTATTTTCACTTTAGAAAATAAGCATGATTTCTCATCTTAAAAATCAATTATTTGTAATTTTCACTGGCAGTCTCTCAGGACTAGTGCATCTCTGAGCCTACATTCAGCATGAGTAAAATACTAAAGTACTGTTAAAATCAGATACTTTAAGACTTTTACTCAATTCGTATTGGAATTGGTTATTTGTAAATTGTAGTGGAGTCATTCCACGAAACGGTACGATTTGGACTTACACATGTGTAGATTTTTTACCAAAATGTATTACTTTTCTGAACACCCCACAACATTAATGACATATTTAACTTCCAGAAAAACATATTTTCCCATCTCAGGCATCAAATCCCTATTATTATTGGTCATTATTTTAAGTTATGGACACTATGGGAGCTCGCTGAATATTATTATAAAATGTATTTGTGATAAAATCAACATTTTCCTATTAATCAGATGTCCGTCACACTAATTCAGTAATTGCAGATATAAAAGTTACATAAAATCTCACACTTTTGCTATACTAAAGCCTTGTCACTTGTGACAGCAACCTCATCATTATTTATCAAAGGCTTAACTTCAGAATTTGAACTAAAATCAGTATTCTTATGATTGCTCTGAACATTTCAGACAGAATTCAATTAACTTTAAATTACTTTTTCATAAACTTAAAATAATAATAATAATAATAATAATAATAATAATGTAGGTGTGACGGGGTTGTGATTTTTTGCCCAAACTGGCCACTGCTCTAAATCTAGTGAATAAATGGAGAGCACATGACATGCATGATATTAAGAAATCATGAATAATGTTGAAAATAACAAAGATCATTTTCACAAGAAATAATTTTTTTATCTTTAATTGAAGTAACAGGGTTGAGGGGTTACTGAAGTATGGAGCTAAATAATGTGATTTTAATGAATAATCATGAAAAAACATTACCAGCAAAAAAGCACAGATGGATATTTATGGGAATGCCAAAATGAATGGACTTTTTTCTCATTTTATTATTCATATCCCAAGTACACTTTCATAGAAGGCCTTGAGGGACCTGACAAAATAGGTGGTGTCAACTGATAAAAAACAAAATAATTTCTAATATGAAGATAAAATGTATGTCATGTTTTTAAACATTATTACGTTTTGCAAAAAGCTTTTAAAAATTATATTTTGGTGACCCAATAGATTAAATACACTGAAAAAGGTCAGAGGGACTTAAATCGTACCGGTTTCGTGGAATGACTCAGTGGAGTCATTTTTGCTGTAAAGTATCTGTACTTTTAGACTTTTAGACTTAAAGGATTAGTTCACTTTCAAATTAAAATTTCCTGATAATTTACCAGAGTCGGCGCCAGAGCAGATCTACTGGAGGGGCATTGGGTCATCGGCGGGGGGGCACTGCAGTTTAAGAAATATTTTTACGCAGTGGCGACATCACAGTCCAACACAGCAGAAATGCAATAAATAAGAGAAACACGTTTTATTATTATTATTATTATTATTATTATTATTTGCGAGTTTCGTTTATTCTTGTTGTTGTTAATTTCTATATCATGTAGCCGCGTTTCCATTACACATTTGCGCAAAACTTTTGCGATATTTTTTTAACCATTTCGTTATTTTGGCTTGAAATTTCGTTTGTGGGAAATATGAACTGAATTTAGAAATGCTTTTGAAATTAAAAACGTTGCGTTTAATAAACAAAATGAAGACAGCGTTTGGAGTGGAGTCACATTAAAAGGCAGAAAAGGCATAAAGTATGCCCTCTCTCTACTCGAAATTCAGCTCAGTCACAGCGTAGGGCTGTCCTGGAGGCTATACGCAAATAAATGCAGTTTACCCATCTCTGACATGTCAGAAATAGTTCATCCACCTCTCAACAGTTTATGCACTTCCAGAAAACCATTATGTAGGCCTATCACTGGTTATAAACATTAGACAACATAGCCTCCATCAAAAACACCCCTTTACAACATATAAGTAACAGGACAGGACCGCTGACATAACTGAGGCACGCATTCGGGCAGCAAGTAGCCAATTGGATAAGCCACGCACCAGGCAGAAATGACATAAGCCAACACGATCACATGAGAATGCGTATCAATAGTACGAGTGTGTAATCTCGTAGAATATAGGCAAATAAATTGCCATAAAGTGCGTACCATAAGCACGCCAAATTCTACGAGATTACAATCTCGTACTACGCATTTTCGTGTGATCGGGCTCATATCTTACCTGTAAGATTTACAGGCAGCCAAGTATAAAACACATACACAATTCTACTGATTAGTAGGCCTTATCAAAGCCAGGGCTGGCTTTAATAAGTGAAATGAACAAACGACTTACCCTCAGAAGAGTTGCAGGCGAGTGTTTTCGTAAATCCATTTTTTGTCTATAATTAGGCTAACAGTTAGCGCTAAATGTCTATGATAAAGACGGACAAACTGAAATGGATTATGCGCGCAGCGCGCTGAAAATCAACAAGTTTACTCAGCGACCAATAAGCATTGACCTGTGATGACCAAGCCTAGTAACATGTCATGAACAACCAAAATTAATGTTTTCCCCGTTGATTTCATTTTATTTCATTTAAGTTACAATTTGTACATTTAATATTAAAAGAATAACTAAAAGTTATTTTTTGGGGGGGCCACGCCATGGCCTGTGGTAGGAGGGGCATCAATGACCGCTAGGGGGGGCACGGCCCTCGAATGCCCCACCATAGCGCCGACACTGTAATTTACTCACCCCCATGTCATCCACAATGTTCATGTCTTTCTTTCTTCAGTTGAAAAGAAATTAAGGTTTTTGATGAAAACATTCCAGGATTATTCTCCATATAGTGGACTTCAATGGCCTCCAAACGGTTGAAGGTCAAAATTACAGTTTCAGTGCAGCTTCAAAGCGTTCTACACGATCCCAGACCAGAAATAAGGGTCTTATCTAGAGAAACCATCACTCATTTTCTAAAAAAATTGTTAAATTATATACGTTTTAAACATAAATGCTCATCTTGAACTAGCTCTCTTCTTCTTCTTCTTCTCTATTAGAATTCCAGCAGTGTAGACACTGCTAAGTGTATTGCTGCCCTCCACAGGTCAAAGTTTGAACTAAATTGTCATATACAACATGCTAGTGCAAGTATATATATATATATATATATATATATATATATATATACATATTGCAGTATATTGAAAATATATTATTTTCTAATATATCACATTATATTTTGCTGTATATTCCCATATATTTTTGTTCCTGCATCTTTAGAAATGGTTAGAAAAGACACAATTTTATAGTTGTAGTAAAAATTTGCTGTGTCTGCACGACCACTCCAGAAATAAAACCCTTGCTTGTTTCTTATTTTACCCAGATTGCCCTTGCTGATTCTGATCTTACTATTCCCAAGAGGATGTTTGAAAGACTCAAAAAAATCACACGTTTCTCTTTTAACCCATGACCTGGCCACACTCATTTTTGGAAAAGATGCACTGGCATGATTCATACTCAGAGGGAAATCTGCACTCAAAAAATTAATGTTACAAATAAATGAATAAAAATGTTGTTATACATTATTATACACAAGTCGTTGGCTGAGTATTTTTGTACTCACACAGTTAAACTACAGATTTACAAATTGCTGTGCTGTGGTCATGGCATTGTGTACCACGCCACGGAAGTTAATGTTTTTTGGACATACTTTATAACGTTTGGATGTTTACTCTTTTTTAAATAAGGCTATTTGTCTTACTCAAATGCATCGATTCCCTTCAGAAGGCCTTTATTAACCCTCCAGAGCCGCATGGAGAACATTTTATGATCTATGGATGCACTTTTTTGGACCTCAAAAACTCCAATCACTCCCATTATAAAGCTTGGAAGAGCATGCATATTTTTAATATAACTCTGATTGTGTTTGACTGAAAGAAGAAAGTCATATACACCTAGGATAGCTTGAGGGTGAGTAAATTATGCAGTAATTTTCATTTTTTGCTGTCTATGGGGGATAAAAACAAACCCAAACCTCTCGGATTTCATCAAAAATATCTTAATAGATAAACGAAGATCTTACAGGTGTGGAATGACATTAATGACAGAATTTTCAGTTTTGGGTGAACTAATTGTTTAATGGTTTTGGTTATTTGTTGTACCTAGTTCATAAGAGACACTGAGATGAAGCAGCTTCCAAATACTGCAGTGTCTGAAGTGCAATCCCTCATTTGAGTCGTAGTCAAACAAAAGTGACCCTCCACTTGAAGGATGAAAATGATGACAGTTTTTCAGTTCCCATGCTGATTCAATCCATTGGAGATTGTAAAAAAAAAATATTCACTTTTTAATGTACACAATTTGTTTTTGTAATGAACACAAGTATATGTGTGTGTGTTAAAACATCAAACCAGATATATCTCAAGCCCTTGTGTTCACTAGTGGACAAGTGACAGTCATCAGAGGATTGGTGGGTGGAGTCGACCTATTTATGGATTTGTCTACAGTCTTGACGCTAGAACTGTTTCAGAATCCACAAATGCGCAGGAAGAGATCCACAGATGTACAGGTGGTGATTCATAAATGAATGCCAGGCAGATCTGTGCTTGTGAAATAAAAACATATTTGTGAGCATTTGATTTATTTATGAATGTAATTAATTTGTGTGAAATTCCTGACATATATTTGTGGATCTCATTCTATTTATTTGTGCATATGTTTATTTTTTGTGAATCACTTTAAATTTATTTTTGGATCATAATCTTTTTATCTGGAATATTGGAAGGATTCTATCTCCATAAGAAATGACCATTCATTCTTTTTTAGGCTACTCTTAACTAATTGCCGGTTTCACAGACAACCCAGCTAACAATTTTTGGCTCCCAGAACGTTCTTATTTGGTTCCCTCAAAAAAAAAACCCAAAAAAAACAACAAATGGGAATCATATGGGAACGTTAGGGGTGTTTGCTGGGAATGAATCTAGTCCCAGACTAAAATACATGTTTGAGCTGTCTTCACTGAAAAAACCTTGATGCACACCAGTAATGTTTTTCTCTAAGGCACTTTTTAAAGAAAGCTACTTAAATATCCTAATTTAACTAAGGCTTAATCCTGGCTTAATTTAAGCCGTATGAGAAATCCAGGCCTAAGTGTATATAATTTAAGCTTTTTTTGTATATAATTTAAGCTTTTTTAAGCAATCACTTATCATGATTGTTTTTTTCAGAAATTTGAGCTACAGTAGCTTTTTTGTGTGATCGGACCATGCAGATGGGATTTGCTCCCCAAATGCATCAGTGAGCCTTGGGCAGCGGTTCACCGGTTGTCCTTAATTGCTCTACTTTTGGTAACTACTGCATAACCAGGGTCTGGGTCCAGGAACACCCTCCAAAACAAGTCAAGTCAAGTCAAGTCATGTCACCTTTATTTATATAGCGCTTTTTACAATGCAGATTGTGTCAAAGCAGCTTTGCATTAATAACTGGTATATAGTTTGGCTGCACAGCAGCTCTTAAAGAAAATGGTGTCATTATCCGTCTTAAGTAAATTCAGTATTGATTCATTCTGATGTAAGAAACAATAGTTATTAATTTAGTTAATTTATCTAGATCAGCACTGGAGTAAACAGTGATGTCATCATCCAGCTCAGTTCAGTTCACATACAATGCTGTCAATGCAGGCAGATCCAAACACTGCTTGAATATCAAATGTCAAGTGTCCCCAACTAAGCAAGCCAAAGGCGACAGCAGCAAGGAACCCAAACTCCAACAGGTGACATCAGGTGGCAAACAAGTGTTAAAATGGAGAAAACCATTGGGAGAAACCAGGCTCAGTCGGGGGGCCAGTTCTCCTCTGGCAAACGGTGCTTTGTTATGATTCAGGTAGTTATCATAAGTCTGATAGGATCACAACAGTTAAAGTATTTATTCCAGTTCAATCCAGTTGAGGATCGTATTCATCACACCGGTATGGACGGTTTGTTGAGGAACTGTGGCACTGGCGGTCGTGTCGATGAGGTCTTCACAATGGATGATCTAGTTGACTCAATCTCTGCTGATACTTCAAGGCTGTGCTGTGGTCGTGTCAAGGCGCCGGTCCTCGGTCTCACCTGGATATAGGCCTGGATCTGGTTGACTACGGTAAACCTCGGGATAAACAGAAAGACTAATATTAGCGTAGATGCCATTCTTCTTCTGATGTAACGAGGACATCTGTTGTTATAGGAAGTGTTCCTGGTTCCGGTTTAATTTATGCAGCCTAATAATCCTTTAACAGATTTGAAAATATAGAATTGATAATGTGTTATGTGTATGCCAGGTTAAAGAGATGCGTTTTAAGTCTAGATTTAAACTGACAGAGTGTGTCTGCTTCCCGAACAATGCTAGGAAGATTGTTCCAGAGTTTAGGTGCCAAATAGGAGAAGAATCTACCGCCTGCGGTTGATTTTGATATTCTAGGTATTATCAGCTGGCCTGAGATCACAATAGACGTGAAGGATTATAATGCTTTAAGAGCTCGCTTCCGCTTTCCCGGTCATGAGTATGAGGTAACGCAGCTCTGTTTATCATATTAGATACATTTGAGAGTGTTGAAAATGATGTTATAACATTACTCTGTGCGTTCACTCTGCGGCTGCTGTGAGACACTGTTACACACTGCAGTAAGATAGATCGATTTAAGAATATCATATTAAATGCTGGATGGCTTGTGTTGATAAATGGCATGCAATTCAATTTTAAAACATATTGTATGATGGAGAAAATTCTGTATTACTGTTACTAAAAATAAAGCTGCATCTGATTATGCTATGTTAACTACTTGACAAAATAGTGTTTTTCTCTGAGACTCGCAAAAAATCAAGAAAATTAGATTTAAACAATAAGACTAAACTTGTTGAGCTATATAACAACGATTAGTTTATTGTCTATAAATGTAACCAAACAGTTGTTCCCTTGTCTATTAAAACATGTAAATATTAAAGCGTCTTTGGTGTTTCCATGGTTTCTACAAAATAAAAGCGGAAACCGAGGGTAACGCGGGTATGACGCAATTGACAGGCGACTCCTCACACATCCCGGAGCCTTGGTTAAAATTGCAATTTTCTCACGATTTACAAATAGTTGGAAACATTTGGGATATTGTAAGTATTCAGGTGAACAAAATATATAACACTGCCTAGTGTTTTTGGATATTTTACTGCAAAAATCTTACATGTTGCACCTTTAATTTACTGTTGATAACATTAGTTAATACACTGTGAAATAAAATGAACAAAATGAACAAACAATCAACTGCTGTATTTTTATTAACTAACGTTAACAAAGATTAAATACAGTCTCAAATATAGTAACAAATGTATTGCTTGTGGTTAGTTCATGTTATCAACTAATGTTAACAAATGAACCTTTTTGTAAAGTGTTACCGTTTTTTAATATAAAGAATATCTTTATTTTTACAGCTTCAGATTCACTATTTAAATAATAATCCCTGTGAGGGTTTATCCTGAATAATTGTTTCAACTTACAGGTTTTCCAAAGGAAATAATTTTGCATACAGCATATTTTAGTCTTCTATTTTCCTTAAGAAAACTAGAGAATCATTCAAAAACTGAAGTGATCATTAAAAAGAAAGGATTTCCAAATACTTTATTTATAAACAATAAGATTGATTAGATAATCTTCTATACAGAACAGAGAGTCAAAAATAAACCGAACAGGAAAAGATCTAAAAAGACAGTGGGTGGAGACGACAATCAAGACATGTTCAGCAGAGAGCAGGTTTTTAGCCCAGTAAAGTGGAGAAGAAGAGTGTTTGATCAGGATGTGCTGAAGCTCACAGCGCTGCCTTCACATGCTCAATGAGAAACTCAGCAGCACACTGGATCACTCTTTAAAAGTGCTTTCATTCAGGACATTACCTAAGGACAAGACCTGAACCAAGATCAGACAAATGTCAGAGGTGAGTTTATGGGATGGTGATGCGATTTACCCTCAATCTGATCCAATTTTGGTTTTTAAACACATGTATTGCAACTCTGTAAAGTGTAAATCAGCATTTTTTATTTTTTTTTTTTTGAATAATGATCATATTGCATATTTTTAGCATATATCAAGAGGGTTTAAATCATGAAATGTCATTTATAATAGTAGTACTGCAAGGGAATAGTCACCAGCTTCAAACCAAACTCAATGATACAGCTACAGCAAGCGAGGTCCTGAAACCATATAGTTAAATCATATTTATATCTGAATACTGAGAACAACAGTTTGAGAGTTTCATTTTTTCACATTAAACACAATAACTCAGCAGCAGGAAGTGCAGTTTCAGGATGTGCCTGTTTCCTCCTGTTCCTCCCCTCAGAACAAAAGGGTGCAGAAAACAACAACACCCATATTGTTTTATATGGCATCTTCATGAGTTTGTTTTGATGTATGAAGAAAAACAACTGATATTTTGTTCAATATTAAACACATTATTTGGATTCTTTCTGGCTGTCAAATATTAGTGCAACTTTCACAGTGAATGTTTTGAACTACTCCTATGATACAATAATCACTTTTAAAGAGGACATATAGGGCTATATATGACTATAGGGGCTATAATCAGGTGCATCTACCAACCCAGAAAACGTGAAAAGGGACAACCCAGTAACTTTGATTTGGCAAGCCTTTCTCTGCAAGCATATGAAAAAATGAGCCACTCAGATTTCGCTCCCCTTGAGACGTAGAAAAGGGATCTTATTATAATATTACCACCCCTTAATCAAGTTTTCACACATGGCGCCATCATTTTGTTTTCGCAAGCAAAAACTGTACTAAGGCCATGGCAAAAGTTCGAGCAAAGCATTCTGTTCATTCGTTGGCTGCACAGACGAGCACAGAACACTAGTATTTAGAATTTCATTAGCTTGGAAAAGGATTGCTAAAAAAATGAGCAATATTTTGGAAAAAATGTGATGCGATTTGGGAAAACTCGTCGAATGTCGCGATGGAACGTTTTCAGTAAAGTCAAAAAATAGGTTGAATGTCATTTTTTTTGTCAAAATTGGGTTTTCATTAAATTATTATTCTATAACATCTTGTCTATCATCTCTGAAAATATCTTGGCAAAATTCTCTTGAGAAGGCGAACACAAGAGAACAACAGAGCTATGTTCTAATTATGTGTTTATTAGAGGTTGAATTCAAATCCAATACTGCCAAACTGCCCATAATACTTCTGAATAGGATGTGTACTTCATAAAATGTATGAAAATATGGAAATATATGGTTTAGATCACTCAAATAAACGGAGGCGCCCTTAAATGATCAGTAGGGGAGAGTGGGGTAAGATGAGCCAGTGGGTAAGTTGACCCACCCCCTGTATCTTGGCAACCGTACCATTTTATCATCATGTGATCATATATTTTAGAACCACCCATCATTTCTGCCAGATTGTGAAAAGGAGAAGCACATGTGAAGAGTGGAAGTCACTTATTTCTTTTAAAAACTGTTTTTGGCTTGTCAAAGTAAAATTTTAGATGTAATGGCTGTTTCATCAAAGCAAATTTGTACAGGTCTAAAACTATTTATGATGCATATTGGTGATTTATCAACGTATATAAGTCTTTTAGCTAAATATTATTCTGAATTGGTAAGCTAGCTAGCTTTTCCTAAAATGGCAGCTATGGGGCAAAGTGAGCCAAATGCTGTGAGGTAAATTGAGCCAGCATTTTAACTTACCCCACCATAAGGCAATGTATCTAAGTTGAATGTGAAGTATAAACTAGTGTCATTTCAATGTAATATTACGCAACTGGTTTAGTTTATCTTTATTTTCGTGTTTATTTGATAGGAACAGTGTACAAGCACACCAAATCCTTCTCTGATACGAACCAGAGGATGTTTAATCATATATATCTTTCTACCTGTAATCTCTAATGGCCTAACATGGTCGACATTGCAGAAAAACTACCATGTCAAAAACCTTTTGACTAAAATGTTTAGTTTCAGTGACATTTATTCATTCTTATTTAGTTTTTATTTAATTTTACTCAACAAACTCTCTGTTTAGTATGTTTATGGGAAGGTTACATCTTTGATGTTCAACATATTATTTCAGAAATGCAAACAATTAAAGATATTGAAATTTCAACTTAATTTGGTTGGTTTTATGTTGTTTAATTTAGCTTTTGAAAAAGAAATATCTGTAAAATATTCTTACAAAGAATATTTGTAAAAGGAAATTTGATTATTAAATTAGTTTTTAAAATAGGTACATTATCTTTAAAATTTCACATGGGTTTGATTCAGATTCAGTTAGATGGTCCGTTTACACCCACCTACTGACTTGGCTCAACTTACCCCTAACCTGGGGTAAATTGATCCAGAGGAACACTTTTTTATAAGAAGGCATATTTTTAGATCCCTTTGTCATAGATGTATTCTGATAGTTTAAAATGATAGGAAACATCCTGAAATTACTTTAAATACTTTCTTTGTACTTCTGCCTCATTTTCCCTTATCTTGAGGACCACGTAAGTAAAAAATGACTCATCTTACCCCACTCTCCCCTAATGGAGCTTGGATGTCATCTAGTGAAAAAGTATGGTACTGCGCCCAAACAAAATCTTACTGAAAGCTCATTTTTGAAATATATCAACCTAAAATTTGGAATATTGACATTTTTGGCTTTGATTTTCTTGCAGTTTAAGAGTAAAACATGTTTTTACATTTTCATAAACTTAAACTTCTCTATATTTTTTTTATTTCACTCTCCTAATTAATTTCACTTCTACAATAATCCAACAAGTGTCTTCTTTAAAACAAGACCAACAAGGTCTATATTCCAAAGCATTCTTGAATTACAACCATTTAATGTTTGGATAGGTCATTTTTCATGTCTACGTGAAAAAGGGGGGTAACAGTTAATTAAACCTGTTTTTCTCAGAATTCCGTTCCTGAAAATCAGAGCGATCAGTCGACTTCAGATAACCATAACTTTTGTTACAGACAAGCTCTGAAAGAAGTAACAGATTTGGAAAGGCTCCAATCCAACTTTCATAACGCTACTGAAACCTGTGATAGGTAAAGTTTCACCATGCGATGGGTTTTCGCAGATCACATCACAAATATTAAACCATTCACAGCATTTGGTTGCAATCATAAACGTTAGCCTGGTGTGTATGGCTCTGTTTGAGAAACAGGTATGCTATGTATAGTGGGCATCCATATTTTTCTGGCTATCACCAGACCAAGCTCAATTTAAAACTGAACACTGGTCCTTGGGAGTATGCTATGTATTTTCTATTGCAGAAGAGGTGTGATCAACAAGCATTATTCACGCAATTGGATAGTCCTTCAACCAATCAGATCAACGATCCGCGTGACGTACTTTGCAGAGCGACGCGAAAACTCCAGACAGGTTTAGTTTGTATTGGTTTGTAGCATTGATCAGCGGTTTGCAGAAGCAGCAATGGTATTGAGCGATTTTTGCAGGTTGTGCAAAAAAAACATGAAAGTGAGTGGTATTTACACCCCTCGAGCGATTTGTTTCCTAAACTAAAGAAGTCATTCAGCGTTGTCGAGAGGTTAAAAGGAATTGGATTGATGGTCGTGCGAGAGACGGGTAGACGTCATCGTGTTATACCCGCCAATAGCAAGCAAGGTGGATAAGCCAGTCTGTGATTGGTTCCCACAAAAGTGTAACAGAAGCAGTAGAAATGAATGTACGGGTTTCCAGACTGAGTTCAAATTGCCGACAGATCAGGCTGGGTTTACCCAGTCTACATCCATATGGGTTTTGCAAAAAGATGAACATGACGGCACATGCTAGTCGATGAGTTGAATCAACTCCACAGCAACTACATAAATTTATCTACTAACCATTCAGAAACGTCCAGTTTCATTCTAAAAGTTGTAACTTCTTCCTGAGTCTCTCCATCAGTGTCGACTCCGGTTTGAACAATGTAAGGCTGAACACCGTTACTGACAATCCTCATTTTGGCTGCGTGAGATTCTCCAGCTTTGTTGTTCTTGAGCTGTTAAAGCTCCGCCCTCTTCTGGAAAGGGGGCGGGAGCAGTAGCTCATTTGCATTTAAAGGGACACACACAAAAACGCAGTATTGTTGGTCACACCCAAATGGGGCAAATTTGACAAGCTATAATAAATGATCTGTAGGATATTTTGAGCTGAAACTTCACAGACACATTGTGGGGACACCAGAGACTTATCTTGTAAAAGGGGCATTATGGGTCCCCTTTAAATGTCATTGAATTTACTTCTGAGAAAGCTCTAGCATTGTTTGTTTGCAGATGCTACTAGGATTCTATTGGATGAAAGTGTTTAAACTACTACTGGATAGTTTCATCCTGCCTAACCCAACCTAGCTCAATTCTGATCTGAAGTAAAGACTGGTTTTGCACATTATTTCACATAAGTGACACATTCCAGCAGAGATCGGACAGTCTGGTGTCAGCGGACTCTGAACTGGCGCAGTGTGAGACGGAGGTGAGCACTTTACTGCAGATCATTTCTGAGCTCAACAGGAAGATGGACTCCCTACAAATACCACGGTAATACCTGTCTCAAACAATTGCAAACTATGTATTTTTGCTCTAACAAGTACACTATGTGAAAAGGTCTGTGTTCTCACAGAGAGTTGAAAGCGTCCGAGGGTCAAGCGCGGGTCAGTGGGTGCGTCCCGCAGCAGGGCTTGAGATCTCCGGCCTGCAGCCTCACGGCGGTGGACGCTGGCACGGCATCTGTGGAGCCCAAGACCAAGAATGTCTGCAGGGACTCAGAAGGCACGTTCTGTTTATACAATGCCTCGTCGTCAATCACAGTAAATGCTGTGTCAGAACGGACAGCCTGCTATTTACTGCACTATTGGTCCTGCCAGACTTTTGTTTAAAAATGCAAAACTACTTATTAAACTTTAATTTTAAAGTTTCCACATGCAAGTACAGTACGTCTTTCTAAATCAAGACTCCTGAGAATTTGTATGATTTTTTTTTTAGTTGGGAGGAAAAATAAAAATGAAAAACTTAAAGTAAAAAGTAAAAAATCTATGAGTTGTTCATAATCAACTAAAAAGTTATTATTACAGTTAATATTAATAATAATACATACATATATACTTTTGTTGTTTTAATTATAATATTTAAATGAAATAATTTTAATAAAATTATTTTCATAAAGAATTCTAGGAATTCACTAATTATTAATGTTCAAAACAATTAGTGGTATTTTGCCACATTTCCTTTTGATTCTTTTTTTGTAAGAATGAATATGGATAAATTTGGGAGAAAAACTAATAATAATAGGAATGAATGTAATGGAATGCAAACATCTAAAAGTGTATTATTATGATTAATAATAATAATTAATAATAAAACTTATTAATCATAATTGTCAAACTTCATTCAACATAATTTGCTACATTTTTCCTCACAACTTCATCCAAATTCATTCTTACAAAAAAACTCAAAAAGAAATCAAAAGAACATAACACTAAAAATAAAAAAACGTTTTGAATTTTATTCGTAATGTTATTGTATCATTAGGCCTATTATTAATATAATAATAAAAATTATACAATAATAATAACTTTCTAAAGAATAAAGTACATAATAATAATGACAATAATTTTATTATTTTAATAATAAAATAATAATAATCAAAAACATTTAGAAATTTGACTAATAACAACAATAAGTATTATTATTGTCAACATTATTAGTGGTTTTGCCACACTTTCTTTATATATATATATACAGTACAGTCCAAAAGTTTGAAACCACTAAGATTTTTAATGTTTTTAAAAAGAAGTTTCGTCTGCTCACCAAGGCTACATTTATTTAATTAAAAATACAGTAAAAACAGTAATATTGTGAAATATTATTACAATTTAAAATAACTGTTTTCTATTTGAATATATTTGACAAAGTAATTTATTCCTGTGATGCAAAGCTGAATTTTCAGCATCATTACTCCAGTCTTCAGTGTCACATGATCCTTCAGAAATCATTCTAATATGCTGATCTGCTGCTCAAGAAACATTTAATGTGTACAATTGTACAAAATATTTGTGTACAATATTTTTTTTCAGGATTATTTGATGAATAGAAAGTTCAAAAGAACAGTGTTTATCTGAAATCTAATCTTTTGTAACATTATAAATGTCTTTACTGCCACTTTTGATTGATTTAATGCATCCTTGCTGAATAAAAGTATTCATTTCTTTAATTTCTTTTCAAAAAAATAAAAATAAAAATTCTTACTGACCCCAAACTTTTGAACGGTAGTGTATAATGCTACAGAAGCTTTGTATTTCAGATAAATGCTGTTCTTTTGAACTTTCTATTCATCAAGGAATCCTGAAAAAAAAAAGTACACAACTGTTTTCAACATTGAAAATAATCATAAATGTTTCTTGAGCAGCAAATCAGCATATTAGAATGATTTCTGAAGGATCATGTGACACTGAAGACTGGAGTAACGATGCTGAAAATTCAGCTTTGCATCACAGGAATAAATTACTTTGTGAAATATATTCAAATAGAAAACAGTTATTTTAAATTGTAATAATATTTCACAATATTACTGTTTTTTACTGTATTTTTAATTAAATAAATGTAGCCTTGGTGAGCAGACGAAACTTCTTTTAAAAACATTAAAAATCTTAGTGGTTCCAAACTTTTGGACTGTACTGTATATATATATATATATATATATATATATATATATATATATATATATATATATATATATATATATATATATATATGAGTCTTTGTATTTGATTTATTAACTGTAATGTGGATATAGCAATAACTTGGAAATTTACATAAAAAGAAAAATACAAAAAACGAAATCACAGTTTTCCCGCAGGGGGCAGCAGTGAGCTTTGGATCGAGCTGCAGAAGGTTCTCTCTGCTATTGAGACCTCTAGCGGTCAGGGGAGGAAGATGCTCAGGCTGCAAACTCAGAATGCTGAGACAATCCAGGCCAAGCATCTCTCTGCAGCCCGGGAGAGCTGGGTTCAGGCCACACAGGTGCTCATCTAGCCTCCCACTGTAGGATATTGTATGTACTGTACTGCATCTGAACATCTTCCAGCTCTGATCTCTGTAATCTGCTCCAGGTGCTGGAGGAGATGGAGAGCGATTTGGGGATCTCATACCCCTCTGCTCTGCCCCCTGATGAGAAGACGTCAGTATCAGCGGGATGTTCTCTCACTGTACAAACACAATCAAGACCTCAACACCTCCTTGAAGAGCCGTCAGGAAGAGCTTATAGATGCTGAAGGAATGTTGATGGATCTTGAGGACGAGAAAAAGTGGCTACAGGAAAAGGTTGATTGGGATATTCCTAAATCAATCACTAATAGAGCAATTTTTATATTTTAGAGCAATACCATTAATAGAAATATAGTGAATATATTAAAAATATATGATTTCATATACAGTTATATTAAAATAACTTTCAATATTGAAAGTTCATATGCGACTGAAACATTATTTTAAATACTGTATATCAGTAGCACACCTCAAAGTAATATTATAATTACTAATAAGTTAAAAAGTCTAGGTAATTTGATGAAATAATGTTCATTACGCATTCAGTCGTTTAATTATATTTTTCTAACTTGTGTTGCTGAACTCGTCTTTTGGCAGTTAGTGGACCTGAAGAGGAAGTGGCTGTATGGAGTGAGTCGTTCTCCTCCTGTAAGTCCATCATTGTCCTCTAGTCGAACTTCAAGCCCTTGCTTTTCCTCTCCTCCATATCCTGGATCCCCTCTGCTGTCCCGCAAACTACCTGGCTCCAGGCCGGACTCCCCTTCATCTCCCTGCACCGTTGACTCTGTGCTTCAGGCTGAGATTGAAAAGCTGCAGAGGTGAGAGATTAACAGCTTTATTCATTTATGCTGACCTGTTGATTTCATTCCTCCTCTCTCTGGTCATTAGACTAATAAATCTCAAAAAATATAATACAAAATATATAAGAATGGCATTTTGGATGTTTGTTAACTAATTGGTGAGGTGTTCTCAATTCAATAAATTCAACGAAAGTTTATTTCGGTCCTCACAGACAATTTTTCATAATAAATTAAAAATATACACAATAAACAAAAAAGGTGTAGGCTGAAGCCTTTGCTTATTATGCCTACCCTTTGTATATACAGTGGTGTGAAAAAGTGTTTGCCCCCTTCCTGATTTTTTGCATGTTTGTCACACTTTAATGTTTCAGATCATCAAACAAATTTAAATATGAATCAAAGATAAAACACAACATGCAGTTTTTAAATTATTGTTTTTATTATGAAGGGGAAACAAAATCCAAACCCACATGGCCCTGTGTGAAAAAGTTCTTACCCCCTGCTGTTAAAACATAACTTGACTGTGATTTATCACACCTGAGTTCAGTTTCTCTAGCCACACCCAGGCCTGATTACTGCCACACCTGTTCGCAATCAAGAAATCACTTAAATAGGACCTCCCTGACAAAGTGAAGTAGACCAAAAGATCCTCAAAAGCTACACATCATGTTGAGATCCAAAGAAATTCAGGAACAAATGAGAAAGAAAGTAATTGAGATCTATCAGTCTGGAAAAGGTTATAAAGCCATTTCTAAAGCTTTGGGAATCCAGCGAACCACAGTGAGAGCCATTATCCACAAATGACGAAAACATGGAACAGTGGTGAACCTTCCCGAGAGTGGCCAGCCAACCAAAATTGCCTCAAGAGCGCAGCGACGACTCATCCAAGAGGTCACAAAAGACCCCACAACAACATCCAAAGAACTGCAGGCCTCACTTGCCTCAGTTAAGGTCAGTGTTCATGACTCCATCATAAGAAAGAGACTGGGCAAAAATGGCCTGCATGGCAGAGTTCCAAGACGAAAACCGCTACTGAGCAAAAGAACATAAAGGCTCATCTCAGTTTTGCCAGAAAACATCTTGATGATCCCCAAGACTTTTGGGAAAATACTCTGTGGACTGACGAGACAAAGGTTGAACATTTTGGAAAGTGTGTCCCATTACATCTGGCGTAAAAGTAGCATTTCAGCATTTCAGAAAAAGAATATCATACCAACAGTAAAATATGGTGGTGGTAGAGTGATGGTCTGGGGCTGTTTTGCTGCTTCAGGACCTGGAAGACTTGCTGTGATAAATGGAACCATGAATTCTGCTGTCTACCAAAAAATCCTGAAGGACAATGTCCGGCCATCTGTTCGTGACCTCAAGCTGAAGTGAACTTGGGTTCTGCAGTAGGATAATGATCCAAAACACACCAGCAAGTCCACCTCTGAATAGCTGAAGAAAAACAAAATGAAGACTTTGGAGTGGCCTAGTCAAAGTCCTGACCTCAATCCCATTGAGATGCTGTGGCATGACCTTAAAAAGGCGGTTCATGCTCGAAAACTCTCCAATGTGGCTGAATTACAGCAATTCTGCAAAGATGAGTGGGCTGAAATTCCTCCACAGCGCTGTAACAGACTCATTGCAAGTTATCGCAAACGCTTGATTGCAGTTGTTGCTGCCAAGGGTGGCCCAACCAGTTATTAGGTTTAGGGGGCAAGCACTTTTCCACACAGGGCCATGTGGGTTTGGATTTTGTTTTCCCTTCATAATAAAAACCTTTATTTAAAAACTACATATTGTGTTTACTTGTGTTATCTTTGATTAACATTTAAATTTGTTTGATGATCTGAAACATTAAAGTGCGACAAACATGCAAAAAAATAAAAAATCAGTAAGGGGGCAAACACTTTTTCACACCACTGTATTTATCTAAGTGCTCTCTTTTCACTGGATTTGATTCATATATATATATAAAAAAAACAAAAAAAACAGATAGACTTTTCCCAAAATGTACATACATAACAACAAAGGTACACATTCCAGCCATTAATACAACAGTTTATTATATATGTGTATTACATACACATATTGATGTAATTATTTATCACCTTATTTTTAAACATTTTCAAACAACTACACATTTTTAATCCTTTGTCACAATCAATCCTTTGTCCTTTATTTTTATAGTAGTTCTTGTCCTTATTTTTTAAACATTCCCCTTAGTTTATACTGATTTTCTCTTATTTCGAACAGCCTCTACAATTTGGAAGTAAATTAATATATACTTTATATGTACAGTGTAAAAATCAACTAAATCAACAAATTTTAAAAGCATGTAATTTAATAGATAATATATTTGTTGGTTCGTAATAGTCAACCCCTTTTACAATCTTTATTGCTGTCTTTTGTAAGGTATATATTGGATTTATGTTAGTTTTATATGTATGACCTCCACACAGTAAGTAATGTATGGAACTATGAGCGAACAATACAACATATATATGAGTTTTCATTCAAAATATGTTTTGTTCTATTTAATATTGCAATAGATTGACATTTTTGTTTTTACAATATTTAGATGTGGTTTCCAGCATAATTTAACTCTTTCTATGTCCTCATTATTATTCATAATTTTAGCTTTAGCTTTACATAATTTCAGCGTTTACTTTGCCGATTACTAAATATTATGAAGTTTGTTCTTACTTAAAGGTGCCCTCGAATGAAAAATTGAATTTATCTTGGCATAGTTAAATAACAAGAGTTCAGTACATGGAAATGACATACAGTGAGTTTCAAACTCCATTGTTTCCTCCTTCTTATATAAATCTCATTTGTTTAAAAGACCTCCGAAGAACAGGCGAATCTCAACATAAGACTGACTGTTACGTAACAGTCGGGATCATTAATATGTACGCCCCCAATATTTACATATGCCAGCCCACGTTTCCAACATTATAAAAGGCATTAGACAAGGGCAGCCAGTATTAACGTCTGGATCTGTGCACAACCAAATCATCAGACTAGGTAAGCAAGCAAGAACAATAGCGAAAAATGGCAGATGGAGCAATAATAACTGACATGATCCATGATATCATGATATTTTTAGTGATATTTGTAAATTGTCTTTCTAAATGTTTCATTAGCATGTTGCTAATGTACTGTTAAATGTGGTTAAAGTTACCATCGTTTCTTACTGTATTCACGGAGACAAGAGCCGTCGCTATTTTCATTTGTAAACACTTGCAGTCTGTATAATTCATAAACACAACTTCATTCTTTATAAATCTCTCCAACAGTGTAGCATTATCCGTTAGCCACGGAGCACTATCAAACTCATTCAAAATCAGAAGTAAACAATATAACAGTATACAATACTCACATAATCCGACGCATACATGCCGCATGCATGACGAACACTTTGTAAAGATCCATTTTGAGGGTTATATTAGCTGTGTAAACTTTGTTAAGGCACTGTTTAAGGCAAGCGCGAGCCCTGTGGGCGGAGAGCACGAGATTTAAAGGGGCCGCAGCATAAAATCTGCGCGTTTATAATGATGCCCCAAAATAGGCAGTTAAAAAAATGAATAAAAAAAAATCTATGGGGTATTTTGAGCTGAAACTTCACAGACACATTCAGGGGACACCTTAGACTTATATTACATCTTTTAAAAACATAATCTAGGGCACTTTTAAATTCACTAAAAGAATCTCTTCTACGAGTTTCACCACTGCCATTGAGGTTGACCTCTTTGCTCTAAAGCCATACTGATGTTTACTCAATAAATTGTGTTTTTCCATAAAATTATCAAGCTTGTGCAAAAATAATTTCTATACATTTTTTGAAAACTGGGAAAGCAGAGAAATTGGTCTGTAATTGGAAAAAAGATGTCTATCTCATTTAAAAAAAAAATTGGATAGTCTACTTTCGCAGTACTCTTTTTAATTATACTGTTATTTACTTTCCATGTTGCTTGAGTATTACTCATATCTCGCCAATAGTTTATGATAATAGTCCTTTTTACTAAATCTTATAACACTTATTCATTTATTTTGATATATTTTTTCATTGTTTTCAGCTTGTTTTGTTCTAATTATTATAAATGTCCTATATAATGCATTTTTCTTTTTATATGCCTTTTCTATCCCCTTAGTCCATGGCTTGTCATCATTTTTGCGCTTAGAAAATTGTAAAGAAGAGGCTATGCGGTTGCTAGTGTGTTCTGGATTTCTGTAAAAACCATTACTAATGGTTAAGTGATTTTAGCATGTTGCTGTGTGATTGCTAGGCTGTCCTGGATGGTTACTAGAGTAATTTCTCACTGTCAGAAGACTTTATGTTGTTCTGGTCGCTACACAGGGATTGATTCCCACCTTTATTTTTAGAGTATGGGATTTGTTTGCCTTTTTTATTGTCTGCCCAGCTAAAATCTTACATTTAAAAAAAAAAAAAAATCAAAACAATTTGCACACCTCTTCTCAAGAAGATAAATAATTTGAGATTCCATTCATATTTTCACCATAAATATGTATTTAATGTGATGAAATGGAAGTAGACACATGCATTGTGATGTACATCCGAGTGAAACGGATTATAGAAAAAAACGTGAATGCGAGCTTGTAGTCAATTGAATGAACGTTATTATGACATTTTAATTAAGAATTACAAGGTAAAAAAAAAAAAACATACATCATGGATGCATTTAGAAAACAGATAGGGTGATTTTTTTTTTATTTCTTGCCACATAACAGCTTAATACTTAGAGTTAAGGTGTTGGTAAAATAGCGAGGCACTAATTATTGGATAATGTTCGAAATGCTGGAACTGACAGGTGTGTTTTGTTTGAGCAGGTGTCTGGAGCGACTGAAAGCTCGGAACGAGCGTCTGAATGCCGCACTGGTCAGGAGGAAAGGAGAATCAGAGCAGCTGAGCATGAGTCTTAGCCGACAGGAGGCAGACAGCTCGGCTCTACACATGGCTCTGGCATACTGGTGTGCTGCTGTCTTCACCTCTGTCTCACACTGCAGGATCCTAAAATTGCCACTGATCCAGGATCAGGGCTTAGTCACTTTTACATATTACGATTGCTTCTAAAACTGATCCTGAAACTATTTCCTTGACTCTTTTTAATATTGTAAACCTTGAACTTTGGCCCCTAAGATTGGCATGGGGAGCGTGTGTGCGAGGGTGGTATGCTGATAATGGCTCTTTGATTGACAGTGAGGAGTGTGAGGAGGCATACAGTGACCTACTATCCCTGTGCGAAGCCAGAAAACAACAGAACGCAGGTGCTTCACACTCTTTGAGTTACAGCGCATGTGACACATAAACACATTAATATACACCCACACACAGACACACATACAAATAGTGTTTTTTTTTTTTTCTTACAGAAAACATGAGCACACCACAGCCTGACCTTTCAAAGTTAACAGAGGAGAAGTCGGGCAAAGGCGAGTCATCCTCCAGTCCACCAGAGGGCACTGCTGAGACTAGACCAAACAGGTTGTTGCATCATTTACAATCTCTTAAAGGCACAATATGTGCGATTTTTGGATTAAAATATCTGAAAACCACAAGAACAGTTATATACTTTGTTGACTTGTGTACTTGCATTATGCCAAATGTTTCAAAGAATGTTTAAATCCAGAAAAATAAGCAATTTTAACCAGGACACGGACCATGTCCGTGCGTCGCCTATAAATCAAACCCGAGTTACCCTCGGTTTCCGGTTTTATTTTGTAGAAACCATGGAAACACCAAAGATGCTTTAATATATTATGTGTTTTATTAGACAAGTGTTTGGATACATTCATTGACAGAAATCTAATCATGTTATATAGCTCAACACAGTCTTATTATTTAAATCTCGTTTTCTTGATTTACTGCGAGTATCATGTTTTACCATGCCTAAATTTGATCTAGCTTACTGCAGTGTGCAACAAAAGTCTCATAGTAGCCGCCGAGTGAACGCTCAGAGTAGCGTTATAACAACTTTTAACACACAAATGCATCTAATATGATAAACAGCGCTGCGTTACCCCACATACACGTGACTGGAAGAAGCGGAAACACTCATCTGCGGCATAATAAAAGTTCCACTGCTCCCGAGGCGTGTATCACGCTCCAGCAGCCTTGTTCTGCCCCAGTGGCTTTCAGTTAATGTTAATGATGCATAAACCTGAGAAAATGAGATCCAGCAAAGATTATGTCAGAGGTCAAATTTGAATAAGGAATAACAAATGTATTAATTAAAAATTATAGAGAGAAACAAATTAATTAATAGTTAGTATTGTATCTAACAGATGAAGATAAAGATCAGAATATGGAGAAAGAAGGAACAAAATTAAGAGATTTGCAGAATGAAATGAGAGGTAGAAGAGAAGAAGCAGAAGCAGACAGAAGTAGAAGACGCTGAAGAGATGCGAGAAGCAAAAAGAGCAAAGGAAAAGCGAAGGAAATCTAAACTATCAAAGACCCAGTCCTTTTTATACCATAAGCATAGGAAAACTTACATCCCACTCAAACTTATGTTTTGGTCTAATAAGAAAAGGTCAAACAGATTTATCCATTATGTCATAGTTGGGGTAAAGGTTAGGTCAGGTTGACTTGTCAAATGTCAAAGATAGATGAAAATAGATACAAAAGGGGTTGTTTTGACACCCTTAAGGGAATTTTGCAGATCTTACATTATCACGTCTGAAGAAATGGAAACAGACATATTTGATATAAAGGTACAAGATCAAATGAATTCAAACTAATTTTGGCAGGTGTCCAATATCTACCCACAAACGTGTCAACATGACCTGTCACAATGAAACACTTTGAAGAACAATTGAATATAACAAGCATACATACTCTTAAATATAAAATAAGAATAAGCATAAAAGGTACAATAAAGAGTAAATACTTGAAAATATGATGAGGATTAATGTATGGAGTAGGGGTACATGAATATATGAAATCAAAAGTAATATTGATAAACCATAAACCATAACTTATTAACATAAAATATGAATAAAATGAATGAATATGAATATTGACCATTTTGGATCCACTAGTTAATAAATCTTTAATACATTAGCTCATCCATGAATATGATTTCTGCCCGAGTCTCATCGGATTCTTTTCCACCTTCTGTAGACGTGAAGACAACACCTCCCATGATTCCGCGAAATCAAGGCGTCGTCGAGCTACGACTTTGTTTTTAATAAGCGACTTCTAGCTTTGAAAATTACATATTGTGCCTTTAAGGTGCTGTCACATTTACGGTTGCTCGACGAAATTATAATAATTTTAATGGGAATCAACAAAATGAAGAATTTCTCCTGAAGGACTTGCGATGGTGAAGACATTTTAGCAACAAAACAAAATGAAAAATCCACAATGGACGAGGTACTCATGGTGGCACTGAGCAGTTTGTATCGCACTACACTTCAATATTATAAAATAATCAAAAAACAAGGCTTGGAAAGAAGTTATTTAGGGTTTGTTTGACTAGTAGAATTGCTTTAGATGTTTATTTTGGCATTCTATTCTGTATTTATCACATCTGGTCCCACTTTCATTCGCCTGTGAAATTTCATCAAGAATGGTAATGTGACTGCACCTTTAGACACACGGCCTCAACTAGTGCATTAGATGTGTATTTGAGGTTATGCAACGATACACTGTCAGAAAAGATGTGCAAAATGTGTACCGTTTAGGGGTACAACAGCTTGTCACTGGGGAACTATGCTTAATAGGACAACTTTGTACCTTATCAACTCCTAAAAGGTGCATTTCAGTACCTTAGAGTAGTGATATATACGCTTAAGTTATGAACTTAGGGGTAAGTAAGGTACAGAAATGCTGTTGAGCACCTAAAGGTACAAGTTTGGAACATTTCTGACTGTGTATGTTGCATTTGCATGTTCTTGATGTCCACAAGACTAGAGTGTCCCATCTGACATTTTAGCTTTCAGAAACGTGCTGTATTTTGTCACCCAAGTATGGACTCAGATGTGGATCTTAAAAGCATAGGGTGGCATTTGGGACAAGGCTTTAGTCAGACAGAGACATCCAAGCCTGCATCTCAGTTCGCTTACTATCTGTCCCATGTAGTATGCAAGATTAAGATTAGTGCATTCAAAATAATAGGTTGTATCCCATTTCCATACTTCTGCCATAATCATTAAAAATAAGTACTATGCAGTATATAGGAAAGTACATACATTTGAGTTGGAATTGTATATGAGTGTTGGGACATAACATGTCATGAAATTTAACTTTGATATGACAGTGGTCTTTGCCACATTATGTAATTTTTTGTGTGTGTATGTCAACTTTAGCATCTAACTAAGTTCATTGTTTTTTTTTGTTTGTTTTTTGTTTTTACACAACTTTAAGCTTATTTTAAAATTTAAACAAAGTCAAAATGTTAACCATTTTTATCCCTCTGTTTCTATAGTGTAGTACATTGATAAATATCTTGGTAATCTATTTGTGCACCTTTGGCATACTATTTTCAATAATGGAAATCTGTATGCAGATTGAATCTGAGTGCAAGCATCTCACCAAAGCTCTAGTCTAATTTTCAGTCCTAATTAGATTAATTACAATGGCTTAAAATGCAATTACCTTCCCAAACCAATTCAATCAATCCACTTATTTTGGTCTGATAATGAAACAGACGTCATCTTAGATCTAAAAAGCCTCTCTCTCTTTTTCTGTGTGTTCCAGCTTGTCGGAGCAGGAGTTTAAGGGCAAGGCTGGTGTAATTCTCCAGAGGATCGCCAGGCTAAAGCAGGACAGGGCCGCTATGTGTATCCCGCAGCGGGGCAAATCAGGAGAGGGAAAGATCAGTCCCGACACTGGCACGCTTGCAGGGGTCAGAAGTCGCACCAGTTCATTTTCCAAAAACACCAAAGAGGAGAAAGCGGCTCTATTATATGAGTTGGTGACAGTCAGGGTGGGCAATTTTGAAAAGTTCACCCCTACTTTCTATATTCAGAACAAGTTTTATACTTAATACACTGCTCAAAAAAATTAAATGAACACTTTGAAAACACATCAGATCTCAATAGGGAAAAATATCATGCTGGATATCTATACTGATATGGACTGGGTAATGTGTTAGGAACAAAAGTATACCACACTGTTTGATGGAAATTAAAATTATTAACCTACAGAGGACTGAATTCAAAGACACCCCGAAAATCAAAGTGAAAAAATGATGTAGCAGGCTAGTCCATTTTGCTGAAATTTCATTGCAGCAACTCAAAATGGTACTCAGTAGCGTGTATGGCCTGACAACCTTGGGGCATGCTCCTAATGAGGCGACGGATGGTGTCCTGGGGTATTTCCTCCCAGATCTGGACCAGGGCATCACTGAGGTCCTGGACAGTCTGAGGTGCAACCTGTCGGATGGACCGAAACATAATATCCCAGAGTTGTTCTATTGGATTTAGGTCAGGCAGGCGTGGGAGCCATTCAATGGTGTCAATTCCTTCATCCTCCAGGAACTGCCTGCATACTCTCGCCACATGAGGCCGGGCATTGTCATGCACCAGGAGGAACCCAGGACCCACTGCACCAGCGTAGGGTCTGACAATGGGTCCAAGGATTTCATCCCGATACCTAATTGCAGTCAGGGTGCCGTTGTCTAGCCTGTAGAGGTCTGTGCGTCCCTCTATGGATATGCCTCTCCAGACCATCACTGACCCACCACCAAACCTGTCATGCTGAACAATGTCACAGGCAGCATAATGTTCTCCACGGCTTCTCCAGACCCCTTCATGTCTGTCACATGTGGTCAGGGTGAACCTGCTCTCATCTGTGAAAAGCACAGGGCACCAGTGGTGGACCTGCCAATTCTGGTGTTCAATGGCAAATGCCAATCGAGCTCCACGGTGCCGGGCAGTGAGCACAGGGCCCACTGGAGGATGTCGGGTCCTCAGGCCACCCTCATGAAGTCTGTTTCTGATTGTTTGGTCAGAGACATTCACACCAGTGGCCTGCTGGAGGTCATTTTGTAGGGCTCTGGCAGTGCTGTTCCTCCTTGCACAAAGGAGCAGACACCGGTCCTGCTGATGGGTTAAGGACCTTCTACAGCCCTGTCCAACTCTCCTGGAATCTCCTTCATGCTTTTGGAGGAGTTGGACTGCCTGTGCAACCTCTGTAGGGTCCAGGTATCGCCTCATGCTACCAGTAGTGACACTGACCCTAGCCAAATGCAAAACTAGTGAAAAACAGTAGGAAAGATGAGTAGGGAAAAAATGTCAGTGGCCTCCACCTTTCAAACCAATCTGTTTTGGAGGTCGTCTCATTGTTGCCCATCTAGTGCACCTGTTATTAATTTCATTAACACCAAAGCAGCTGAAACTGATTAACAACCCCCTCTGCTACTTAACTGACCAGATCAATATCCCAAGAGTTTAACTGACTTGATGCCATTCTCTGATTAAAAAGTGTTCATTCATTTTTTTTGAGCAGTGTATATACAGTATGTTATGAATGTGATGCAATGCAGTAACTTGATTTAATTTTACACAGGAGGAGATGTCAGAGATGCGTGGAAATCTCCGGCTCCTGGAAAAAGAGCGGCGGTGTTTGGACCTGGTGCTGATGGTCCAGAGTGCCCAAGATTCTGCTGGTGCTCTGATCCTGGACAGTCTGCGAGATGAGCTGGGCGAGAGGAGAGCCACCCAGCAGGTGCTTTGAAATGTGTGACCTCATATAAGTAATAATCCGAATTACCTAAAAACGTATTAGCCTGCACAATGTGATATCTTCACCCCTGACTGTTTAGGACAGGGGTTTCCAATCCAACTCCAGGAGGGCCACTTTCCTGCAGGGTTTAGCTTTAAGTGTCCTGCCTGGAAGTTTCTAGTGATCCCGAAGACCTCGATTAGCTTGTCCAGGTGTGTTTAATTAGACCTAGAGCTAAATTCTGCTGGAAGGTGGCCCCCTCTGGTTTATGTTTGCATGGTCTCAAAATGCCATATCTTCTGGGTAATACCAGCTTATGTTTAAAGAAGAGACTGGAAGAGTTTGGTTTGTGTTGTTGACATCTCGAGAAGACGCTGTTTTCAGCGCTGCAAATCCACTTTGTATGCCCTTCAAAAGGATGAGGACTCACACTGGAATTTATATGAAAAAAAGCTATGCCAATGTTCATATCACTGTGTATCAAGTGCTGAGGAAACCTTCGGAGCTGAAATTCAGATATGGTAATAGGCGTAATAATTAGACTCTTTAAGAAATAAGGTGATGCTGCAATGTATATTATGAGAAAAAGTGACCTTGGATGCATGTATTTTTTACTTTGGATGCATGTAAACCTATTGTAGGAGACCTTCAAAACAAAATTAGGAACCTTTAAAAGAGCATAATAGGGGCACTTTAACACTTCAGCCCCTCTGCCACTGAAATATTGATGTTACAGTTAGTCTTTCAATTAGGAATCTGTAGAGTTAATTTGTCAATAGAAGGTTGGTCCAACTGATCGAGGTGAATTTGTATGAACTGGTTCGCTAACTGCCACTTCATGTGTTGAACTACCAGATGCTGCATCTCTTTGAAATTCAATGTAAAAAAATAAATAAATAACGCAAGAGAAAAAGTGACATACCTGGTCTCGGTTGTAGAGAATTGCTGAAAATCTGGCAAAAATAGAAGCTGGAGAGGGAATTCCCGGTCCTCGCAATCACTCTATCCTAAGAGAACTACAAGCAGCATTGCAAAGGTGGGAAAAAACATCATAACGCATAAAAACTCACACAGTTCATGAAAAGAACAAGAACAAGAAGACATAATACTTAACCTGTGGATACGGTGCTTCCTGTTGCAGGGAGCAATCACTGAGGAAGCGAGTGGCGGCTTTACGCGAGTCACTGGACTCAGCGCTCACAGACAGCACCACTCAGAGGACGATCAACAGAGAGGAGATTGCACGTCTCTCCCGCTACTACAAGTAACCCAAAACCACATTAACTTTACATCACTATCATTATCATTAGCATAATAACTAGAGTATCTGCAGTCACATGACTTGTCATAGTAACAACTAATATAGTTACATGATCACACAATTTACAACAAGAAGGTCTAATATACCTAGAATACCTAGAGCAGAGGTGTCCAACCCTGTTCCTGGAGAGCTGCCTTCCTGCAGAGTTCAGCTCCAACCCCTATCAAACACACCTGAACCAGCTATCAAGGTGTTCAGGGTTACTTGAGCAGGGCTTGGAACTGAAGTCTCTCTCCAGGAGCTGACTTGGAGAAAACTATCCGTTAAATCTATCTGAAAGTCCTAAAACCTTCACTAACATTCTGACTAGTGATGCACCAATACCGATACCAGTATCCGATACTGCGCTCGGTTATTTGTGGTCGTACTCATTAAAATGCCAGCAACCAATACCATGTAGTGTGTATAGTACAGTGCTTGTGACAAAGAAACACTGACAACAGAGCAAACTAAGAGCAGAATGGATATATCAGAGAATGTTGTCTATGAAGTAAATGTGTTGAATTAATAGAATGCTAAAGAAATTAAAGGTGCCCTAAAATTAAAAATTGAATTTATCTTGGCATAGTTAAATAACAAGAGTTCAGACTGTATGACATACAGTGAGTCTAAAACTCCATTGTTTCCTCCTTTGTATGTAAATCTCATTTGTTTAAAAGACCTCTTGAAAAACAGGCGAATCTCAACATAACACAGACTGTTACGTAACAGTCGGGAATCATTAATATGTACGCCCCCAATATTTGCATATGCCAGCTCCATGTTCAAGGCATTAGACAAGGGCAGTCAGTATTAACGTCTGGATCTGTGCACAGCTGAATCATCAGACTAGGTAAGCAAGCCAAGGACAATAGCGAAAAATGGCAGATGGAGCAATAATAACTGACATGATCCATGATAACATGATATTTTTAGTGATATTTGTAAACTTGTCTTTCTAAATGTTTCGTTAGCATGTTGTTAATGTACTGTTAAATGTGGTTAAAATTACCATTGTTTCTTACTGTATTCACGGAGACAAGACTGTCGTTATTTTAATTTTTAAACACTTGCAGTCTGTATAATTCATGAACACAACTTCATTCTTTATAAATCTCTCCAACAGTGTGTAATGTTAGCTTTAGCCACGGAGCACCATCAAACTCATTCAGAATCAAATGTAAACATCCAAATAAATACCATACTCACATAATCCGATGTATGCATGCAGCATGCATGACGAACACTTTGTAAAGATCCATTTTGAGGGTTATATTAGCTGTGTGAACTTTGTTTATGCAATGATAGGGTCGAGAGCTCGGGAGGGGGTGGAGAGCGCGAGCAATTAAAGGGGCCGCAGCCTGAATCGGCGCATTTCTAATGATGCCCCAAAATAGGCAGTTAAAAAAATTAATTAAAAAAAAACTATGGGGTATTTTGAGCTGAAACTTCACAGACACATTCAGGGGACACCTTAGACTTATATTACATCTTGTAAAAAAATGTTCGATGGCACCTTTAAATAAGTCTTTAGTAGCTTTCTGGGCATTGAAAGTGTTAATTATCTAAAAGGAAGGCGTAGGACATAGTGTAAGCGTTTTGAACTGCGAGAGGCGTTACACTTTCTTTGTAAGTTGAATATGGAAGGCGGTCTGGCGGAAGCTAGATATTTTGTCCCCTTGGAATTATAAGTTTCTATCTGCATTCTGAGCAGTTTTGAGATATTGAGCTTCAAAGTTTTTGCATTCCAGTGGACTTTGTAGATAGAACCTTTTATTTTCTAAATAAAAAGTCCCAAAATGTACACAACATTAAAAACATCACATAATGTAAGTAAATTGTCACAGAATAAGAATATGTGAATAACTCAATTTTGACAAAATGTCAGATAGAACCTTATAATTCCAAGGGGACACTTTTACTGTATAACAGGGGTCATCAACTATATTTGTCCAAGGGCCAGAATTTTTCTCTGCAGACACTGTAAGGGCCAGATACTCGTAATATAAAATAAAATTCGAATTGTATCCTAATATGTTATTATTTGATATACTAATTCTAATTCCAAATGTATTTTATTTTTTACATATTACCTGTACTGCAGCAAGCCACCAGGGGGCGATAGCGATATTTTAGGCTTCATATTTGTGAGGCTGTCAAGCTGTCCATCACTGTCACGCAATTGTGCGCAAATCCCAGGCAAGGAAAATTTTGACATTTGTGAAAAAATGAGCACGTGAAACAATAAAAGATGTTCAATGAGAGCAACGCGTTTATCGTCATTCTTGACTGAAGGCAGGCTATGGCACAAGCTACTTTTCAGAATGGTTTTTTTTTTCATTAGATTTAAAAATAAACAAATATGGAACGGACCCGAATATTCAAATATTCGTTCGGTGGGTTGGTATTCGATTTGAAAATTTGACATTCGAATATTTTTTTCTTTTTATTTTTTGCACACCTGGGATCCCCCGCGAAACGATTCTCATTCCCCCTTGAATAAGGCCGGCGACACACTGGCTGCGTGAGCGTCTCAGCTGCGTGGCGTGTCCGTTTTTATTTCGGCTCCCATATTTAACAGGTTGGAGTTTGCACACTGAGACACGCGTCTCAGGCGCGCTCGAGCCACGCGGAAAACGCGTGCATGCTAGAAATAGAACCGACGCGTGTTCCAGCAACGGGAGTGTTCAGAACAGCGGAGTTTGTATGGACCGAAGTGCATGTCTGAGCTCGTGTTTTGTTGCTTTGACATTGTGGAAAATACAATAATAGAAACAAAATGTATTAGCATTTTTACCCGTTATTATCAATCTAAATTAATCTCGTTTTTAATTTAACTTAATTTCGTTTTTCTTTATTTAAATTTCATTTTTCTTTATTTAAATTTCGTTTTTTCTTTATTTAAATTTCGTTTTTGTTTATATAAATTTCGTTTTTTCTTTATTTAAATTTCGTTTTTTCTTTATTTAAATTTAGTTTTTCTTTATTTAAATCTACCCTTACTGTGCCAATTTGTTAGTCAGAAAAATATTAGACTACCTTAAAAGTATTGCTTAATTTAACAGACCTGTGTGTGTGCGTTTTATATCACTAGTGCAGTGTCCGTTCTCGGAGCATAAGCCCTGCCCGCATGAGGTGCGCCGCTTCCCGCTCGCGCTGTTCTGACTGTAGTTTACTAAAAGTTTATTAATTCTGAATGTGTCGCGTCTCGCGTGTCCATCTATATTGCACCAAATGCGACACTGCACTGCCTTGTGAAGTCGATTGGATGAACGGTTCTCGAAATAATAAAAATGCAAACGGACATACAGACACAGATTCCTGCCTTTATTAGAGAGAAAAATATGTTCAGCCCCTCTCTCCGAAGAGTCGATGTTCATTACTACCGAAGCTTCGAAGCTCAAAAAATGGTATTTGGACCAGCCCTAAACTTTTTTCCTCTTACAAGGCTATTCCTGAATTCAGTATTATTCTGGGGGCCGGATGGAAATCTCTGGCGGGCCGGATTTGGCCCGCGGGCCGCCAGTTGACGTTGCATGCTGTATAACTTGTTAAATATGGATATTTTTCTTACACAAATGCATCGCTTTGATTCAGAAGGCCTTTATTAACCCCCCGGAGCTGTGTAAAGTACATTTATGATGAATGGATGCACTTTCTTGAGCTACAAACTCGTTGATCCCGTTCACTGCCATTAAAAAGCTTGGACACATCAAGATATTTATTAATATAACTCCGATTGTGTTAATCAGAAAGAAGAAAGTCATAGCTTGAGGTTGAGTAATTGAGCTTGGGGTAATTTTCATTTTAAAGTGAACTAATCCTTTAAAATGATATGTGTTCAGCTAAATGTCAACCACACATGTATTCGAATGCTAGGATCAATCACAAACATTTTTTTTTTCAACAGTAAAGTCTTAAGCACTTACAGAAGCTCTCGAAAGAAGCACCAGGAGCAGCTGTGGCAACTGGAGAAGCAAATTGCAGTCATGAACGAACGTCACTCTACCAAGGAAGCTGAGCTAAGTGCCACACTGGAAGCTATGGAGTGGAGGAAAGAGGAGACCATACTCTGAAAGACTCTCCAGCACAATTCTTAGCGTCATTTTACTGACGAAAGCTAATGCTAAGTGCAATTTGAGTAAGACTTTGGGTAATGATTGTCTTATACTGGGCATAATCCACTGTACTCCAAAGAAATAAAATTGCCTCTAAAATTGTTGCCAAGGATGTGCACTTTAAAGGTTATTCTTTTGCTTAGATATTATGTATAATTTGGTAAAATGTAAAGCCTTGCACATTTTATTGATGCATGATGAGTATGTGCATTTTTTAACTTTTTATCACCACCACAAAAGTGCAATTTTATTATGTGCAAAAAAAGCTTTACTTGCATTTTTATAACACTATGCTGTAAGTGTGTCCCATCAGGTAATCAAAAGTTCTACACACACTTGCAGTCTTCACACCCACTTGAACTCTTGGGCTAAAAATGGGAAATACGTCATGTAAGTAGTCAAGTGCAAAGACAAGTGTGGGTATTGGGACAGGCCATCTTTATAGGCCACTGATATAACTGAGCTCTCTATCATCATGTGACAACATCATTAAAAATATATTTGTATTATTCAGTATTATTAATTTCTTTAGGTGTACGACTATATGTCTATAAAAAATGCATTTTGTTTTTTTTTAATAATTTATATTTATTAAAGTTTTTGACAGTTTAAAAACTTTTGTGAACTGGTAGTTTTCTGTATAAAAGCAGACAACAACTCCAACAATAGGTGTATGCACATTAGAAAAACACTATGTCAGCTTTGTTCATCTTACAATTCACAAATGCACTGACAGAGATTGCTATGCAAATGCTGTAACTCTGACTCCCTCTCGTCTGAGACCTTTCCCTCTTTACGATCAAAGCAGCTGCATAATCATTTTCATTTAAAAGCATTTTTCTTTGTGAGTCTCAGAAAAACAGAGATCACAGAAAATAGGTCAGTGTATGCCAGAAGTGGAGTGCCTTTCCCAGAGCGGATCACTCTTCCTGTGAAGATTCGGCCTCACGATCGCTCTCGCAGTAGAAACGGGGGAAGGGAGGGACACACAATAGAGAGAGAGGTCACAGGAGCCTGACTCGCACGTTTGTCTTCTCTTTTCACTGATCCTCGTCTTTCAGTGCTGCCCGGGCCAGCTGACTGCAGCTGTGGCAAAGGTTGAGAGTCACACCCCTGGGGTTAAAGGATTTGCTCTCTGTTGTAGGAGCTGGTGAATAAAGGGGGTCATGGGGTCACGTTAAATGCAGACTCTGTCCTGAACACGAAGATACGAGTTTTAGCGATCGTTTGGGTAAAGATAATAATTTTGTCTCTGATAGCTCTGTGCTGGATATACTGCTCACTTCAGTGATGTGAAAAACGTCATACTGAATGATGAGATAATCGTTCTTGTTTCTTCACAACTATAAAGAAATTTGTGGTGATCAAAGACATTTTTCACCTGGGTGGTGTGTTGGAAAAAAACCCATAGACTAAAGGAAGGACCTGAGGTATGTACAGACCAGAATTTCATTGAGACTTTGGGATCAGAACCAACCTAGAACACCCTAACAACCATTCTAGAAGACCAGAAACTCCAAGAAACAGACCCAGACCAAAACTAGACCCCAACATTACTTGCGTCCCATTCTGTCTTGGAGCGCAAGCACAAAAAGTTGCCTACAGAACAGCATGCGAGTACTGAATTGAGTTTTCTTACTGAACGCCATGTTAAAATGCGGGTAACACTTTATTTCCATGGTCCACTTTAGACATTCTTCTAACTACAAGTAACTTTGCAACTACATGTCAACCAACTCTCATTAAAGTATTAGTAGACTGTAGTAGGCTGTTAGGGTTTGGGTTAGCAGAATACATTTATGTACTTGCAAAGATATTTATAGTCAGTAGAGTGTCTGTTAGGGAACATCAAAATAAAGTGTTAAGCAGATATTAAGCAGAAAGTCTACAAATACTTTAACTAGAGTTAGCTGACATGTTGCAAAGTTACTTATAGTTAATAGAATGTCTAAAGTGGACCATTGAAATGAATTGCTACCCATATTTTAACATAAACCTACAGATTTATTAGTTATTCATAACTAATTCACACACGTCATACAAAGCAGCCAAAGCCAAAACTTCAAATATGATAATCTATGAAATGGAAAGTGAAGGGAAATGTCAATGAAGAGCATGTCACACAAATCCAGCAGCATCTGTGTCGTGTGAAATGTTTTAAGAGCTTTGGGATGCACCGATCCCTGGGAAAAAACTCACAAAAGCAAGAGCTGTCAATCACAGCACGGGGGATGGGTTATTAGGACCCCACCCCCGCTTCAAAAGCACACACGCACTCACAGCAGGCTCTGACCCACAGGGTTAAGGTCACCTCATTTACCCTAAACATCATGTCACATTTAAATACGTTTCCCCCTGAACAGCAAGAGTGAATTGTGACTGGCCGATGGATGCTCTTTTTCTCACAGACGTCAGTGCTCTCTTTTTCCTCTTGTGCTCTATTTCTGTTTTCCTCTCATTTCCTCTGCCCCTCCTTTTCTTCACTCTTAACCTCTCACACTCAGTACTTATTCAGATAAAAAAGAGGTTTGACCCTGATCAACTGAGTGAATGTTTTTCTGTTCTCTCTTTTTTTCTTTCTTTTATTTCAGATGTCCTGCAGACTAGTAAAGGGTGGAGAAATGAATCATCTACTCCTTCCAAACTCACTAATGGAACTGAAATGGATATATTTAGCAAAATGCCCAAACTGATATTTTCTATCTTATAAGACTTTTAAACAATAGTGGCTTAAACTTTGGTCTGTTCACATGCAGCTATTGTATGGCTTCAAAAACTTGTTCATATGGACATGCTGACCACTTTTATAGTGGATCTTGGGTGAACTAACCCTTCCAATAACATACTGTATCATTGCTAGATTGGATACATTGAAGTCTCCGCGCGCAGCCTTAACTGACCCAAAACCACTGTGCCACACACAAACACCAATCTCACGTAAAACCCTAACTCCCTTTTCAAGTAAGAGACGGATTAAGAGAGTAAGAACCTTAGAGGTGAAAGCAGGCAGCATGGGCCTTCAGTGAAGGGAGCAGGTTTGTAATCCCTTTACCCAATAAGATGTCTTCATTGAGCGTATTAGAGCCCATTGAATAACCCCAGCTGACCCTTTTTCTTTCCCTCCTTCTTTCTCAATCCCCTGTTTTCCCTGTCTGAGCTGCTAAATGGTAGTTTTGTATTTTAGTGCAAGTTATTTATATTGCTAATCATCACTACTCGTAATCAAATTTATCAAATGCGATTAATCACAATAAAAACACAAATCAAACAAAAATTGTTGTAATCACAGTAGCCAAGAGAGCTCAACGCGCTGCATCTGAAGAAAATGCATGCAAATAGAAAAAACATCAGCAACTTAAGAAAACATCTTCATCAATTTGACATGTGCTGCAAAAACTCACAACGCAACCAAATACAGAAATGTGCTGCAAATACTCACAATGCAACCAAATACACAAACACGCTGCAAGTACTCATAATGCAACAAAGTACAGAAATGCCCTGCAAATACTCACAATGCAACCAAATACAGAAAAATGTGCTGCAAATACTCACAATGCAACCAAATACAGAAACACGCTGCAAATACTCACAACACAACCAAATACATAAACACACTGCAAATACTCACAAAGCAACCAAATACAGAAATGTGCTGCAAATACTCACAAAGCAATCAAATACAGAAATGTGCTGCAAATACTCACAATGCAACCAAATACAGAAATGTGCTGCAAAAACTCACAAAGCAAACAAATACAGAAATGTGCTGCAAATACTCACAATGCAACCAAATACAGAAATGTGCTGCAAATACTCACAAAGCAAACAAATACAGAAATGTGCTGCAAATACTCACAATGCAACCAAATACAGAAATGTGCTGCAAAAACTCACAAAGCAAACAAATACAGAAATGTGCTGCAAATACTCACAATGCAACCAAATACAGAAATGTGCTGCAAAAACTCACAATGCAACCAAATACACAAACACGCTGCAAGTACTCATAACGCAACAAAGTACAGAAATGCCCTGCAAATACTCACAATGCAACCAAATACAGAAATGTGCTGCAAATACTCATAATGCAATTAAATACAGAACTACAAATATTCGCAAAGCATCCAAATACAGATCTGCAAATACTCACAAAGCAACCAAATATAGAAACACGCTGCAAATACTCACAACACAACCAAATACATAAACACACTGCAAATACTCACAAAGCAACCAAATACAGAACTACAAATACTCACAAAGCAATCAAATACAGAACTGCAAATACTCACAAAGCAACCAAATACAGAAACATGCTGCAAATACTCACAACACAACCAAATACATAAACACACTGCAAATACTCACAAAGCAACCAAATACAGAACTACAAATACTCACAAAGCAATCAAATACAGAACTGCAAATACTCACAAAGCAACCAAATACAGAAACACACTGCAAATACTCACAAAGCAACCAAATACAGAAATGTGCTGCAAAAACTCACAATGCAACCAAATACAGAAATGTGCTGCAAATACTCACAATGCAACCAAATACACAAACACGCTGCAAGTACTCATAACGCAACAAAGTACAGAAATGCCCTGCAAATACTCACAATGCAATTAAATACAGAACTACAAATATTCGCAAAGCATCCAAATACAGAACTGCAAATACTCACAAAGCAACCAAATACAGAAACACACTGCAAATACTCACAAAGCAACCAAATATAGAATCACGCTGCAAATACACACAAAGCAACAAAATACAAAACTACAAATACTCACAAAGCAACCAAATACAGAAACACACTGCAAATACTCACAAAGCAACCAAATATAGAAACACGCTGCAAATACTCACAACACAACCAAATACAGAAACACAGTGCAAATACTCACAAAGCAACCAAATACAGAGACATGCTGCAAATACTCACAATGCAACCAAATACAGAAACACACTGCAAATACTCACAAAGCAACCAAATATAAAAACACGCTGCAAATACTCACAACACAACCAAATACATAAACACACTGCAAATACTCACAAAGCAACCAAATACAGAAACACACTGCAAATACTCACAAAGCAACCAAATATAGAATCACGCTGCAAATACACACAAAGCAACAAAATACAAAACTACAAATACTCACAAAGCAACCAAATACAGAAACACACTGCAAATACTCACAAAGCAACCAAATATAAAAACACGCTGCAAATACTCACAACACAACCAAATACATAAACACACTGCAAATACTCACAAAGCAACCAAATACAGAGACATGCTGCAAATATTCACAACACAACCAAATACATAAACACACTGCAAATACTCACAAAGCAACCAAATACAGAAACACACTGCAAATACTCACAAAGCAACCAAATATGGAACTACAAATACTCACAAAGCAACCAAATACAGAACTGCAAATACTCACAATGCAACCAAATACAAAAACACACTGCAAATACTCACAACGCAACCAAATACAGAAACACACTGCAAATACTCACAACGCAACCAAATACAGAAATGCGCTGCAAATACTCACAACACAACCAAATACAGAAACATGCTGCAAATATTGTATGTGTGTTGTAAATACAGTATTTGGTTGTTGTAAGTATTTGCTTGAATTGTGGGTATTTGCAGCACATGTGTTGTCAAACTGATGATGTTTTCTTAATTTTTTTTTTTCTTTCCCTATTTGTATGTGTTTTCTTCAGTTGCAGCACATTGAGATCTCTTGGCCACTGTACATAATACTAGTTTTGAAGAGTAAACTATACAAATACTGCAGAAATGTACAGAATAAAGTTAAATAATTTATTTTATTTTAAATTAATCCATTGTTTTTATTTTATTTTTAGTAATTTATTTTCAAGACACATGCAGTTTTGTTTATTAACCGCTAGAGTGCCAAAATGTACATAGTGCATCTTTAAATAATAATAGTATATGCCTTTACTTGTGCTAAAGTTAAGTGTTTGAAGAAGAGGTGATACTTTTATAGATTCTATAGGAACATATTCAAGTATTATTTTAATTATTCCACCTTTGTTTAGAGGAACACTTGACTAAATATTTAGTTGGTGTGAGACATCTTTAAAAACCCCATAATCAATACTGAGGTCAACTTATTTGAATAACAATTGCTCAAGTGTGACTTTCCCACCAAATGAGGGCAGTTTCCTCTGTTTTTCTCAGGGTGGTGGATGTTGATTCTTGGCCCTGCCGTGCTCTGCTGTGGCCATAGCAGATGTTCCTGTACGGCCCGCTGCGGCGTGCTGGTCAGTGTCTGACGCACAGTCTCCCTATTAAGGTCAAAGGTCCAGCAACATCGGGAGACAGACCTCTCGTATGGGTCAGAGAGCACCGTGATGCTAATAGAGGCTGAGATCAGTGTGTGTTGCTTGGGCAAATGGTTTTACACCTATTAAATGGTTAAAGTTTAAACCCACTTACCACATTCCTCAACACCTGAACCAAGAGCTCAGACTGTCTGGGCTATTGATGTTGTAAGGCCACAGCACTGGTGAAACTAAGCTTTTTCCTAAAAAATCAGATAAGAATAAAACCTTTGTAATCTCAAATATTATAATACAGATGACAACAGGAAAGAATTAAGGGCAGAATAAGATTTAAAGATTGAACTTATTCATTTAAAAGGGCTAAAATTATGACTGGATGTTCCAATGTGTGTGCATGCGTGTACTAGGGATTCATTCCAGCTTTTATGGCTATGTTCATGGAGAGAACTTTTTTCTAAATAAAACAAGTTTCTCAAAGGGATAGACGTATTACAGTCCAGCAAAATGTTTAATGGTCAGTGGATTCTGACAAGATGAACACTTGGGTGAATTTTCTCCTGATAGTAAAAAATTATGTGTGAGTGTCCTACTGTATCTGGCATCATGTGTAAATGTCTTGATCCCAGCTATTATTAAAATGGAATATATGTTTTTTTTTTCCCAACATCAAGATTTATTTAATGTAATTTTTTGTTTAAGCACTCATCTCAGTCTGACTGCCATTTATTCTTGGTGCATGCATTTAATGTTGGTCTCAGATCTGTGAAAGGTATAGAGAATTTTACTGGTTCTGTACATAATGCCTTTTTTGGCAGCACTGTCTGTTTGCTTATTACCAGAGATTACTGAGTGACCAGGTACCCAGCAGAAAATAATATTAAAATTCTTTGATTCAAGAGATTACAATTTGATTAAAATCTTAACAGTTGTTGGGTGATCAGTTTTTATAGATTGACATGATTTTGAATTTATTATTATTATTTTTCTTTAAAAAAAAAATGCTCCTTTTGCAAAGAAATCTCGATGAACTTCAATGCCAATAATACAGCATTTGCCTCTGCAGTGAAAACTGAACTTTGGTCAGGGATGCGTGTACCCTGATGTAGTTGATTTGTTGCAAAAGCTGCTGTTACTTGATTTCCAGATTTATATCCATCTGTGTATATTGGGGTATTTTGTGGGAACATTGCTCTTATATGCAAGAATTTCTGGTGATAATCATTTGGATGAGTTTTGATTTTTGGTTTCTTGCTAAATCCAATTAGATTTTGCATGGAGGAATTCTGCAAAAATGTGTTTGTTCCAAAATGTTTATATTCACTTTCCTATTCTCCAGATGGGTTTTAATGAGTAGACCAAATGGATGTAACATGGTTTCAATATTTTTTAATTTTCTCGCAAAGAAAAAAGCTGAATAGGCTGTTCCTTATTTGTTTTTAAATTTGATTGTAGAGCCAACTTTAGTCGCCTGATTTCCAAGGAAGGTTCATTGGCTTCCATATATAAACTTTGGACTGGCTCCTAAAGCCAATCGTATGCCTTAGTGGTGTACCAGTATCCAAAAGTCGTATATATAATTTCCTGGCTGATCCATAAATGATACTTCCATGGTCCAGCTTTGAGCTGGACAAATTCATAAGAGTTGAACTGTCTGCTTCCCGTTTGGTTTTGGATAAAACCTTTAAAACGTTTGTTTTTAAGTGATTTAATGTGTGGAATCAAAGACAGTTTGCTGTAAAAGGTGATACCAAGAAACCTGGTCTCTTTTACAACTTTAATGGGGACTCAGCTCTGGTTCATTGTACAAAGAACGAAGCTGACAGAAATGGAAAAAAAAGTTACCGCTAAAATACTTCCTTGAGGTACACCAAGTTCCTGTTTATGCAGGCCATACTAGGTAAATGATCAATGATGATCAGAGATATATTGCCTTTTGTATGTTGGAAAGAAAGACTGCACGGATACTGACTAATCAGACTTCAGGAGAGGCTGCGTTCCGGATCAAAGACCAACAATTCAACCCCAGAAACCTGGAAACACATAGAGTGAAAACACAGCCAAGCAAGCAAAGAGAGCAAAAGGTGCCATCTGAAATTTGTAGGACACAAATCAGTAAATGGATAAAAAAAATAAACATGACTTGGAAAAAGATACAAAAAGAAATAGCATCAATTTGTTTAAGAATATACTGTATCTTAAAGAAGTAATTTAAGAGTGTCCATGATAAGGAAAAGAAATAAAATGATCCAGTTTGAAATAATCATTACTGTATGTTCAAAAAGTTTTTTCCAAGGTGAAAATATTAAAAGCTGCAGTCCGTAAGATTTGCCTCTTTGTCGCCATCTCTGTCTGAAACCTGCAATTGCAGTTATATGTGGAATTATTATCGTTAAGTGCGTTGTGCATCGACTCCTCAGTGCGGATAAACCTAATGTTTGGTGTCAGTCACCGTATCGGTGTGGATACTTGTACTTCAGAATCACAGATTCTACATCTTGGAAGTATGACCAAAATAAAGATTTTCACCGGAAAATATCATCTGAACAAGTAAGTAACATTTCTGCCACTTTTGTTCTGACCAACTGAGGAAAAAAGCATTAGGCCAATGGTGATTAAATCTAACGAGCTCGGATCACGCCAAACCGTGCAAATTGTTATTACTGTTATACTTTGTTCTCAAATTGTTAATGTTAACAACATCAGCATTGTGTGACTATGAGTATTTAGTGTATATTAGCGTTACCTGTAGATTTCAATTTCTGTAGCAACTCCGCAGTTGGAAGTCTTTTGCTTTTGACTACGGGTGAATCTCCAGTTGTCACTGATGATTGCCATTTGAAACCTTTCTGGATTACAATCCGCCATCAAAATGATAAGTTTAATTATTTCAGCTGCTGTGAGTACAGGCTATAAATGATCCACTACAAGTAGCATCTTCACATGATATAGCTACTAAAAAAATAAAGTTTTTAAATTTTTGTGGTTGTACCATCTGACATTTTACAACTTTGTTTTCCTGGTTTTAGGAGAGTTTTGTCAGTAGGTCACGCCTGGAAACAAGTTAGAGCAACCTAAACCAAATAAAGCCAAATCAGCTTTGGGTGCTTTAAGACGGTTTTCTCAGTAGGGTAAAAGCCAAAACAATCAGATGAGAAGACAAAAAGATTTCCATGAGCTTCCTCCACAGAGAGTGATCTAAAAAAGCTCTAAATCAGATTAACAAAACAGCTCTAAGCTCTTCACTGCATAAATACACAACATTTACAGCAGATCAGCACAAAATGCTCTTCCAGAATACATCTAAATAAAGATTTATTTTATAATATTAGGTTATGATTGGTGAAATAAGATGTAATACAGGGCATCCTCGTGTGTTTGTTGACACTGTCCAAGCTAAAGTTTGGTCACGAACAAGCTTTAAAATGAAAATCTTTGGCTGCATTCTGTCATGTGATTTGATTTTAACACAACTTATCATTACCTTCTGATGTTGAGATCTTCACTTAGGAAGTCTTCACCATCCTAAGATGCATGCTAAGTGTACCTATGGTCATCCCTTGAGGGGTTAACCGTGTGTGTGGTAACACATTCCTGGTTGTTTGTGTAGAGTGGCTACAGCCCACTCACTGCTCTTTGACTCTATTACCCTTATAAGGCAGGCAGCACCATGGCAACCAGAGGGCTTGAATAGCAGTGTCAAATCCCTGAACACACAGACACACGCTCACTCACCCGCCACTACTAAGAGAGAGAGAGAGAAAGAGACAGAGAACAGAACGAGGTTTGTTGGCCAGTCACCACAGACGCTCGGGTCAGCTGTCTCTCCTGACCGTTGGATCTCATGATTTACTGATGAATGGAGAAAGGCAGGGGACGGGAAGTGGCAGACGGCTAAAAAAGCTTCGGATCAGTTCCTGGAAATGCTGAGGCCTCGGAGACCATACGGCTGGACGAACCGGCACTGACGACACAAGGTACGGAAGGACTCTCTGTCCTATTTTGTACTGAGACTTTCCTCTGCATGGCCAAAAGGTGCTTCCTTCTCTACTGTGAGAACTAAGTTGAAAGAGCATTCAGGATTGTGTTGTTTAACAACGAGAAAGACCAAGGAACTTTCTTGAACTTTGATCCTTGAGGAGCAGGGTGGGGGCTGAGTTCTGTTTATCATTACCAGGTTGCTGTCTGCTTGTTTGGCATTGTGGTTTTGTGCTGTTTGGAAATCAACTCTTCATTGAAGGAGGCAGTTTCTTGTTGGATTACATGACGTTGAGATAATTTTATTGCTCTTTCATAGCTCAGGGGACTGGAGTTCTCAGTTATCAACTTTGTCTCAAATGTTTCTCCTACTTAGAAAAAGTAAAAGTAGACACAAATGAGACCATTTTTAATGTGCAATTAATTCATAAAGCTATAAAATGAATGCTTGATATCTCAGGTAATTTGGTCTCGGAAGATTTTCATGAGAAATGTTTGAGGTCAAAGACTTTGGTATCTTTTGGAGAAACTCTGGAGAAGACACTTATGAGATTAGAGAGATGTTCTTCTCAGCAGAAAAATCTGGGAAGCAGAAGGCTTAATCTAAAATTTGTATTTGCTCTCCTTTTAATCATATCGCCATCTAGGAGGATACTAAGTAACCTAATTTGTGATTAGGTGATTAGAAATGATTACAAATCAATCTGAAATACACTTGCAGGCTGAGCCAAACCTACCCAACTGACCTGTAATACCCTCAACGTTTCTAAACACAACGGCGTGTTTCTCAGTACTGAAGGAACTGGTTTAACTTGTTGGTTACTAGGGGCATGTCGACTTGGTTTTCTTAGTGTAATGTCACAGTGACTGCTAGCTGAGAAGGAAGGCGTTTCATTTTATCCATGCTCAGAGCTGTGCAGCATGTGGATGAGCTTGTCTTTTTCCCTGAAGTCTGGGTGCGTTTATGTGCAATTTATTGTTTCCTGTGAAAAGGGCGAGGTAAGCTGTCCAACTCGAAAGGGAATCGAAAGGGATCTTGAGATCCTCAGAGGTTTTGTGGTTAGGGGACATGAAGAAAAGCAACAGGGATGATCGCTCCCCTGACGGAATTTTGATATGACACTGGCAGCAGTAACATGTCAGCCTGGTAAGCCTTGGAGGTCTTCAGAGTGCTGTTAAACGTGTTTTTCATCCAAGTCTGACTTGTTCGGCTTACTGTCTGCAGCTTAAAGGGATTCGCTCTGGGGCGGCTCTGAATTCTCGACGCGGGAAGGTTTCTCAAGCAGCTCCGGCTGGTGTACACAGAGATGGCTATGGTGAGCGGGGGATGGGCCAACCCCAACGGCAGCGCTAATGGACTGAGTGAGAAAGGTTACCTGCGGGGGGAGGAGGAGGGAAGCTCGCCCCGGGCAGGGAACAGCGACGTGGAAGGTGGCGAGGAGGACAAGGCCTGCGTGGTGGACTGTGTGGTGTGTGGAGACAAATCCAGCGGGAAGCACTATGGTGTTTTCACCTGCGAAGGGTGCAAAAGTTTCTTTAAAAGGAGCATCAGACGGAACCTCAACTACACCTGCAGGTGAGAAACACAGATGCATTATCCATCACACCGTCTTCCATTGTTTAGCAAACAAGTTTGTGTTTTCCAGCTCCCCTTAAATGATTTGTGATTGGTCAGACACAACAGCCAATCACAGGTTCAGTTTCCAGATGCAGCTCAGCAAAGGAATTTGGCTGAACTTTCTGTGAACTCTGTTAACCCCTTATACTGACATTTAAATTAGTGTATGTAAGTGAACATTTACATATATGTGAATCAGAGCCTGTAATAAAGGAGATGAATAAATAAAATAATCATGTTAATCAAGTAATAAGTACTAATGTTAAGATGTAGGCCGTTTTCTGCAAACTTTTTTATTTTACATTGCATAAAACCATTTCTTAGTTAAGCACAGTTGTATTTCACCAGTCAGGTCACATACACCTTGTCCGAACCAGATGCAACACAACAATATAAGGGCTGCATCCGAAAATGCAAACTTCCCTACTATATAGTAGGCAAAAAACAGTATGTGACAAAAGAAGTATGTCAGAATTCATAGGACTCATTAAAGGTCCCGTTCTTCATGATCCCATGTTTCAAACTTTAGTTAGTGTGTAATGTTGTTGTTAGAGTATAAATAAAATCTGTAAAATTTTAAAGCTCAAAGTTCAATGCCAAGCGAGATATTTTATTTAACAGAAATCGCCTACATCGAACGGCCAATTTGGACTACATCCCTCTACTTCCTTCTTTAATGACGTCACTAAAACAGTTTTTTGACTAACCTCCGCCCACAGGAATACACAAGAGTTGCGTTTGTAGAGTGTGTTTGTCGCCATGTCGTCGAAACGCTGTTATTTTCATCCCGCAGTCCAATCACCGGGTCTGATTCCGGCTCAAATTGATAGGGTCAAATTAAAGACATGTTTACAATAACACTGAGCGCGTGCATCTCCACGTTATGGTAAGAGGCGTGACCTTTCCGGGACCTTTCCACTAAGCTGCTGTCGAATCACAACACAGGAACCGCTGGCACAATCAGAACTCATTACGTATTTCTGAAGGAGGGACTTCATAGAACAAGGAAGTCATCAGCCCGTTTTTATGACAGTGGAAACAGCGGTATACAGATAAGTAAATTATGTGAAAAATACGGTGTTTTTTTACACGCGAAACATGAACACATGTTATATTGCACACTATAAACACAATCAAAGCTTCAAAAAACCACGAAAAACGGGACCTTTAAAAAATACTTCCGCCGGGATTCTGAAGTATGCATACAATGAACACTGCGTAAATGGCAGTGAACTGTCGCTGGTAGGTCACATGACAATGACAACATGGTGGATGTAGTACATCCGGATTACATCCATACTACACATATTCATTCTATATAGAACATACTTTTTATTAATAAATTATTACTTATTTAAAATAAACACCTACTCAAGAAAGTATGCGATTTCGGTCGCTGCCGAGCTTTCTTGTTGATGAGCGCTCATACTGACAACGACAAGTCATTTTCAACTTAAATTTTTAGGTGAAAGGTGTAACAGAAATTGCAACAAAGTTGAGCAGAGTTTAAATGTACAACAGCGTGACCAACAGTTAATTAACCACCTGTCCCTGAAATCTGAGTTTTTGTCCTAACCAACTGCAACCGTGACAGAACATTTTGCTGGTCGCATTGTTTTTTTTGTTTTATATCTGCACCGCCGCCATGATTATCTCTGCCCACTAATGATCTCATTGGTATAAAGTCCTGCTCCACATAACTGTCAATGTCAAACATTAGATATCTTTGATTGGAAGTGATTGTGTTGCTTTGAGCACGATGTGATATTTAATTTCCACAAAAATTCCCAGCCATTACAGCTGAAGGTTGCACAAATATACATGGCTGTCGAAACACAATTGTGCATGTTGTGTGTATAATTGGTCTCTTACAGCAGATCTAACATTAGCCCTGCTGCCATGGGAACTTTAGGAATGAATGAACAGTACTGGGTCCTTTGCGTTTGTGCCAAGGTTATGCGACTGATAATTTACCTGAGAATCACTTGAGAGCTCTTTGCACATGACAGCTTATGAAGGACAGAGATTAATTCACAAAAATGACCAATGCATTCAGGTTTATATGTTGGATTATAACCTGCAACCAAAATATTTGTATTAATTAGTGTGTTTTTCCATTAGCTTTAGAATTTGTGTCTTTTGAACATTAACAAACTGGGGCCTGAAAATGCAAACTTTTAAAATAGGGATTCAAAATGCAAGTTTTTCAAAAGGATACCATTATCATCTCTGTGTAAACTACAAAAATGCAAAATTGTGAAAACAGTGACGTTACGCACATGTGTTCAGTCTATTGGCGTGTAGTGTTTCTTTACAAAGTGACATCGCCAACTACTGGCCTGGCATGCATAATACAGCGTTTTTAGTTGTTTACGTGGATCCATTTTGACAACGTTGTCGTCTGTACGCGAAAAACAAATCGTGTAAATGTACCCCAAGCAGAGATTTCAATAATATTCAGGGAAAATGTGATTTAATTTTATTTATTTAAGGATTTTATCTTGTTTTAATCATGCAACATGACAAAACTAATCAAATCTGTGAATAGTGATGTTCACACATATTTACAGTTTCACTGTTTATTTGAACGCTCATTACCTTTTGAAAAGTGCTAAATCTTAATTGTTCATTATCTCATGTACTATCTTGACTCAAATGTATTTAAATTACCTTCACAGGTCGAACAGAGAGTGTCAAATTGATCAGCACCACCGTAATCAGTGTCAGTACTGCCGTTTGAAGAAATGTTTCCGGGTCGGTATGAGGAAAGAAGGTCAGCAAACCAGTAGTCGACTAATATGTATATATGTAATGTAAACGTTCTGCATATTCTTGTTTATTTATATTAAATATCTGACTGTTGTCCTGAACAAACAATTTCCTACATAACTTTATTAGATTCATGTTACTTGCCTCATTGGAATAGGGAGTTATTTGTTTATAATCATTATACTGATGTTTCCTTTCTCTCTGTTTTGTTTTTCTTTTATTTTCCAGCGGTTCAGCGTGGTCGAATTCCTCCCTCCCACGCAGGCATCAGCCCAGCCTCCATGGTTGGAGCAGGTGGTGATGTTGGAGGAGGTCCGGGCATGGGTGCTGATTTCTTCAATGGTCAGCCAGTGTCTGAACTCATCTCTCAGCTGCTGAGAGCAGAGCCATACCCCAACAGCCGCTATGGAGCCCAATGTGGCCAGCAGCTCCCAGGAGCCAACAGCTCAATCATGGGGATTGACAATATATGTGAGCTGGCAGCCCGACTGCTCTTCAGTACCATAGAGTGGGCCCGGAATATCCCATACTTTCCTGACCTGCCCGTGTCGGAGCAGGTGGCCCTTCTGAGGCTCAGCTGGAGTGAACTGTTCATCCTGAATGCAGCTCAATCGGCTCTGCCACTGCACACGGCCCCCCTACTTAGCAGCTGCTGGTTTTCACTCCTCCCCCATGCCCGCTGACCGCGTCGTTTCCTTCATGGACCAGGTGCGGGTCTTCCAGGACCAGGTGGACAAGCTGGCACGACTGCAGGTGGATTCTGCTGAATACAGCTGTCTGAAAGCCATCGCTCTGTTCTCACCAGGTGAGTGGTGAACCTATGTTAAAAATGTATTCCAAAAGTAGAATTCTCTTGTAGAATTCTCACCAAATCAATATTTAACTAGACTACTAATTTAACTATTACTACTGTTCATACTCAGGGATACAAATTTGAATTACCTCGTTGAGACTCATCCTACACTCTTTGTACACAGATATTGTCTTGGAGGAGAGTACCATTACATTGCAGGTTATCAAATATTTTTGCCTGCCAGACGGAACAAAATCCCATAGACACATTCAAAAGGCATAGCCACGTCTATAACTATCACAGAAACTTGGGCTTTTGGGGTGAAATATTTTGACTTAAGTAACCACATAGAAAGCCCCTGAACACCCTAGAAACTGCATAGCTACTTGCCTAAAACCCCTACGAACATTTTTACCTACATAGAAAATTAGTAAAACTGCTCAGAACATCTTAGTAAATGCTTAGCAATCTGCTAAAACCACTCAGAACACCTTAACAGCATAGTGCATTAACCAGTCAGAACATGTTGGTACAGGATATGCTTAATAACAGGCTAAAATCAATCAGAACACATTAGAAAAACATAGCAAAATGCTAAACCTTTCAGAACAGGTTAACGCATAGAAACATGCTAAACCCCATCAGAACATGTTAGTAAAGGCACGGCAACATGTTAAAACTTCTCAGAACACATTAATGCATAGCGACATGCTAAAATCACTCAGAACATGTTAGTAAAGGCATAGGAACACGCTAAAACCCCTCAGAACACGTTAGTAAAGTCATAACAACATGCTTTCTTAATGCATAGCATCATGCGAAAATCAATCAGAACATGTCAGTAAGGGCATAGCAACATGCTAAACTCCTCAGAACACATTAGTACAGGCATAGCAACATGCTAAAATCACTCTGAACATGTTACTAAGGCCATATCAACATGTTAAACCCCTCAGAACCCTTTAGTAAATGCATAACAACATGACATGCTAAAACCTCTCAGAACACATTAATGCATAGCAAAATGCTAAAATCACTCAGAACATGTTAGTAAAGGCATAGGAACACGCTAAAACCCCTCAGAACACGTTAGTAAAGTCATAACAACATGCTTTCTTAATGCATAGCATCATGCGAAAATCAATCAGAACATGTCAGTAAGGGCATAGCAACATGCTAAACTCCTCAGAACACGTTAGTACAGGCATAGCAACATGTTAAAATCACTCTGAACATGTTAGTAAGGCCATATCAACATGTTAAACCCATCAGAACCCTTTAGTAAAGGCATAACAACATGCTAAAACCTCTCAGAACACATTAATGCATAGCAACATGCTAAAATCAATCAGAACATGTTAGTAAGGCCACATCAACATGTTAAACCCCTCAGAACACATTAGTACAGGCATAGCAACATGCTAAAACCTCAAATAAAAAGATAACGCATAGCAACATGTTAAAATCACTCTGAACATGTTAGTGAAGGCATAGGAACATGCTAAAACTTCTCAGAACACATTAACGCATAGCAACATGCTTAAAACACTCAGAACATGTTAGTAAGGGCATAGAAACATGCTAAACCCCTCAGAACACATTAGTACAGGCATAGCAACATAAAAACGCATAGCAACATGCTAAAATCACTCTGAACATGTTGGTAAAGGCATAGGACAATATGCTAAACCTCCTCAGAACATGTTAGTAAAGTCATAACAATATGCTAAAACCTCTCAGAACACATTAATGCATAGCAACATTCTAAAATCAATCAGAACATGTTAGTAAGGGCATAGCAACATGCACGTACAGGCATAGCAACGTGTTAAATCAATCAGAACAAATGCTAAAATCAATCAGAACATGTTAGTAAGGGCATAGCAACATGCTAAAATCAATCAGAACACATGCTAAAATCAATCAGAACATGTTAGTAAGGGCATAGCAACATGCTCGTACAGGCATAGCAACGTGCTAAAATCTCAAAGAAAAAGTTAAGGCATTACAACATGCTAAAATCACTCTGAACATGTTAGTGAAGGCATAGGAACATGCTAAAACTTCTCAGAACACATTAACGCATAGCAACATGCTAAAATCACTCTGAACATGTTGGTAAAGGCATAGGAACATGCTAAACCTCCTCAGAACACATTAGTAAAGGCATAACAATATGCTAAAACCTCTCAGAACACATCAATTCATAGCAACATGCTAAAATCAATCAGAACATGTTAGTAAGGGCATAGCAACATGCTCGTACAGGCATAGCAACGTGCTAAAAAGCTCAAAGAAAAAGTTAAGGCATTGCAACAAGCTAAAATCACTCTGAACATGTTAGTGAAGGCATAGGAACATGCTAAAACTTCTCAGAACACATTAACGCATAGCAACATGCTTAAAACATTCAGAACATGTTAGTAAGGGCATAGCAACATGCTAAAATCAATCAGAACATGTTAGTGAGGGCATAGCAAAATGCAAAAATCAATCAGAACATGTTAGTAAGGGCATAGCAACATGCTAAAATCAATCAGAACATGTTAGTGAGGGCATAGCAACATGCTAAAATCAATCAGAACATGTTAGTGAGGGCATAGCAACATGCTAAAATCAATCAGAACATGTTAGTAAGGGCATGCTAAACCACTCAGAACACATTAGTACAGGCATAGCAACATAAAAACGCATAGCAAAATGCTAAAATCACTCAGAACATGTTAGTAAAGACATAGCAAAATGCTAAAATCAATCAGAACATGTTAGTGAAGGCATAGCAACATGCTCGTACAGGCATAGCAACATGCTAAAATCACTCAGAACATGTTAGTAAAGACAGCAAAATGCTAAAATCAATCAGAACATGTTAGTGAAGGCATAGCAACATGCTCGTACAGGCATAGCAACATGCTAAAATCACTCAGATCATGTTAGTAAAGACATAGCAACATGCTAAAATCACTCAGATCATGTTAGTAAAGACATAGCAACATGCTAAAATCAATCAGAACATGTTAGTAAGGGCATAGCAACATGCTAAAATCAATCAGAACATGTTAGTAAGGGCATAGCAACATGCTCGTACAGGCATTGCAACATGCTAAAATCACTCTGAACATGTTAGTGAAGGCATAGGAACATGCTAAAACTTCTCAGAACACATTAACGCATAGCAACATGCTTATAACGCTCAGAACATGTTAGTAAGGGCATAGCAACATGCTAAAATCAATCAGAACATGTTAGTAAGGGCATTGCAACATGCTCGTACAGGCATAGCAACATGCTAAAACTCAAAGAAAATGTTAAGGCATTGCAACATGCTCAAATCACTCAGAACATGTTAGTAAAAACATAGCAACATGCT